>NW_028327223.1:0-81342 GCF_987537825.1 Furipterus horrens
TCAGTAAATGTTATTATTGCTATTGTTACTATTCTTATTATTTTATATCGAAGCTTTAATGGGCACATTGAGCATATTTTCAAATAGTTTTACCTTGCTTGCCTTTTCGAGTGGCTCAACACCTCCACAAATGTAGGTACGAAAGACATTGATTAGCATGCCCAATTTCCAAGGGGAAGAAACTGATGCTGCATCTATATTAAGGGATTAAGTGACATTAAGTGGCAGTGGTGAATGACACATTTTTGACTCCCTATTTTCTGTCATTTTCCCCACCTGGGAACACTGAAATAGGTGGATCATTATTTATTCAATAAAAATTTATTAATGGCCTACTATGTACCAGATATTGCGCTAAGCACCGAGGATACAGTAGTGAGCAAGACTGACATTCTAGTGGGAATAAACAGTCAATAACCAAACAAATAAGAATATAAATGACATATCAATTGGTATGATGAAAATAAAACAGGGTGATGTTTAAAGAATAACTGTGAGAGTTCGGTGAAGGAAGGAAGGCTTTTCTGAGGAGGAGACTTTCATGACAAGAGGACAAGCTGGAACCCTTTTCTTTTCTTTTCCTTTTCCTTTTTTTTTTTTTTTTTTTTTTTTTTTCTGTGTGGTTGCCTCTCACTCGCGCCCGCAACTGGGGACCTGATGTGCAACCTGGTAATGTTCCCTGACTGGGAATCGAACCAGCGACACTTGATCTCAGGCCGATGCTCAATCCACTGAGCCACAGCAGCCAGGGCTTGGTACCCTTTTCACATTTGATATGTGACTGGGATCTGGGAGGGAAGTTCTCACAGAAAGGAACTTCCTGCTCTGGGCCTCCACAGACAAGTGGAAGAAGCAGGAGGGAGGGCTGCAAGTTAAGGGTGGCTCAGGGCCTAAAGTCAGAATTAGAGACTTTCTGGAGAAGCACAAAAGCAAAGAAAACATGTGAATAGTGAAGGCATTTTCCTTACAAGTATTTATTAAGTCTATATTTTCAATTAACTTTACTGAGATATAATTTAGATAGAATAATGTTCAGATAGAATAATGTTTTACTAATTTCAAGTGTATAGTTTGCTGAGCCTTGAGGAAATGTACACATAAACCTGCACTAACCACCCCCCTCTGTTATTATCAAGGTGCATAGATGACATTTTCCATAACCCTAAAACATTCCCTTGTGAATCTTTGCAGTCAATTATTGTGAGGTATTTTGTATAATGTCCTATCGATTTGAGTTTACCGAATCATTTTCATGATTACGCCGGAGTCATGCTTTTTTTTTTTTTTTTTTTTTTTTTTTTGCAAAACTGCCATAGAGGTAATGTGCCCTTCTCTTGACATCATGTCTGGAGGTAGGTGGTGTCAATGTCTTTACTGGCAATGTTAACCTTGATCACCTAATTACAAATGTGACTGATGGGGTTTATCTATTGTAGTTACTCCTTTTCCCTTTGTAATTAAAAAATATTTGTGGGAGGAGTGATATCCCATAAAGATTTACACTGGCATTGTATGAGACCTATGTGTTGAATTAGAGAATATTGTTTTGTTTATTTAGTTATAGTAGAAGCATAGTCTGTTTCTGTATTTATCAGCTTCCTCTATTTTCCTCGTTCATGTTTTATGGCTTTGTTTTTTAATAAACACGGGTTCTGAATGAATAGGAAAACAGTGTGAGAAGAATGGAAAGAACATAGAGAAGCAAACTTGGATTTGAATACCAACTCTCCCACTTACTGATCACATGACCTTGCAAAAAGCTTTTTAAACCTAAGCCTCTAGTTTCTCATCGGTAAAAATGGCTAATAACAAACCACGCTCACACGGTTTTAGGAAGAATTAAAGCACTTAGTAGTGTCTGGCACTCAGTAAGTGCTCTGTAAATGCATTTCTTGCCTTCCTTAATATGCCAGTGTTTAATATTGTCATTGTCTTTCTCTGACTGGGTGGCTCTAGGATATAGAAACACAATCAATTTTTAGATGTTTTTCATGTTCTGACAGCACAAAGACTTTAGTGCAGGGGTAGTGCTCAACCTTTTAACATGTTTCTGAGTCGCTGGGGAGAAAGAATCTGGAACTGTTTTAGTTGATGGCAAATTCTTACACCTCACTAGTATTTTCTATCTTATACTTCTGCAAAGTTCACTTATTACTTCTGGTATTAGGGGACGTGATTTTCATGGATGTACAAATATATATCATTTGCAAAAGTAGCATTTTTATTTGTCTTTTTTCCGTATTAGAACTATTTTAAAGCAGAATTTTGAAAGGTCGATTTTGTGTTGTCCCTGTTTTCAAGCAGAATTAATGCAATATGAGCTTTGTTGGGAAGATGTACTCCTATGTTCAGCAAGAGAGGAACACTACAGACATCCTTCTCCTTCTCCCTGATATTTGTAAGGTTTCAGTGAAACTTTGATTTCTCTGCTTTTTCCTTGCTCCAAGTTTTATTTCCCCTTTCCTAAACTTGTTTGATTTGTTCCCTACGTTCTTTAAGCAGGAGCCAATGCATTGGCTTCTTTTGTACTGATACACGTTTTTAGGACAAGACGTTCTCTAAGTACTGCCTTGGCAATATAATGCCTACCCATTTTTGCTTTTGCCTCAAGTTCCATTATGGTTTGGCATGGCACTGTTACTGTATCTTCTGTATCACAATCAAGGAATTTTTTGCATTAATTTTTTATTGAATTTGTTGGGGTGACATTGGTTAATAAAATTACAATCTATAGGTTTCAGGCGTACAGTTCTATAATAAGCCTTCTGTATATTGTATTGTGTGTTCACCACCCCTAGTCATATCTCCTTCTGTTAGGGATAAAGAAGCAAGCCAGTGACTCTCAAACCAGCAGGAGAAAATTAACAGATGAATCATGGAAAAGGGGCGAGGGAACGACATTCTGCAGCTCCTCACACATATCTCTGGGCTCAAAAGGAGAAAGACTGTTGTCACCAAACACAGAGAAATGGGAAGATGTAGCTAGATAACTTGGCAAGTACAGTAAGTTGGACATAGACCTATAACTAGATTACCCTTAGTTAATCACACCCTGAGTTAAGTAGTTAATCACATTAGAATAGATTGTGAACCCGGATTAACCAGTAGTGGAGAAACCGGGGAGAAGGAGAGGGGAGGAGAGCTCATCGCCTTAGTATAAAACCAGTTTACTTTGTCTACTTTGCGCGCACATGCTCCTGGCTGGTGGTGCGCCCAGCTCCGCAGACTCACGAATAAATGCCTCGCTTTGCTGCTCAAGTCCTGTGTACCAGTGATTTATTGTGAGCGTTTCTCACCCTTCCATCACCATTTTTCTCCCCTTTATCCTCTGCCTCCCCCAATTCCTTTTCCCTTTGGTAATCACCATACTGTTGTCTATGTCTATGAGTGGGTTTTTTTTTCCTTTTTCTTTTTTGGCTTAATTTCTTCACCTTTTCCACACAGCCTCTCAACCTCCCTCCCTTGTGACAGTTGTCAGTCTGTTCTCTACCTGTTTTGTTTGTTTATTTTGTTCATTAGATTCCACATATGAGTGAAATCATATGGTACTTGTCTTTCTCTGACTGCTATTAATTTTGACTTAAAAAAACATTACACAGTATGGAATTTCCTCAAAAAACTAAAAATGGAACTGCCTTTTTACACATTGATTCCACCGCTGGGATTATACCCTAAGAACCCTGAAACACCAATTCAAAAGAACCTATGTACCTCAATGTTCATAGCAGTGTTATTTACATTAGCTAAGGGCTGGAAACAGCCTAAGTGCCCATCAATAAGTGAGTGGATCAAAAACTGTGATGCATTTACACAGTGCAATACTACACAGCAGAACGAAAGAAGGAACTCTCGCCCTTCACAAGAGCATGAGTGGACCTGGAGAATATTATGCTTAATGAAATCAGCTAGCGGTGAAAGGCAAATACTATACGATCTCACCTAATACAGGAAGCTAATGAATAAAACAGACAAATGAGCAAAATAGAGCCAGTGATATATAAACAAAGAGCAGACTGACAGCGACCAAAGGGGAAGGGGAAGGGGAAGGGGAGTAATGGGGGAAAGAAAGGGAAGGGTCGAGTCAAGGAACAAGTATAAAGGACCCATGGTCATGAGCAAAAGGTAAGAACTGACTATGAATGTGGGAGTGGGGGTGGGCGGGGCAGGGGAGAGCAATGGGAAAAGGATTAGGACAACTGTAGTTGAACAACAATAAAATTAAAAATTAAAAAACTAAAAGCATATTAAAATAAAAATAGTACATTGAAATATTATTTATCTTGATTACTGAGTTTTCTGGTACCCCCTTAAAATGTGACCCTGAAGCAAGTGCTTCTAACACTTCACCTCAACACAGCCCTAGACCTGCAGTAACCTTCTAGATGAGTTATGCTCACAACTTCCTTTTAAAATGGATGCCTGATGCTCAGATAGACTAAAACTGTTAGAGATAGCAAACCAATTAATTACACCACCTATCAGGAGATAATTGTGATTTTCCCCTCCTTCTTCTCCTGTCTTCCCTTTTTACACGTTGGGTTCGCGGCTCAGCAGAAATCTTTGCCCATTTCCAACTGTTGGCACTGAGGAAGGCCGCATTGCTAATATGGTGCCGGGGAGCACTTCTCAATTTATAGAGGTGAAAGGCCAGGGTCCCACCCTCCAGGGATAAACCTCAAGACTGCAGAGCTGTTCCAGACACTTGCCAGGGCCCTTTGAGGCCCAAAGCATTCTTTTCTCTCTTGGAGTTTGTCAATTAGTTCTGGCAAAAATCAAGTTTCCTCACCCTGATCTTACCTCATCTACACAGGTTTCCCTGAGAAAATATGGAAAAGAAACTCTTATAATCCTGAAATATCAGAAGTAAAAAAGCCCTCAAGGAGAATCTTACCCCAATGCCTTCCACTTAACAGCACTTATAACTTCCTGTGCTGTATCTCCACAGTCCCAGGAATCCCTAAGGCTGCCTCATAATAAAAATCAGGAGCAAGTCAAGAGCCAAGTTAATCAAGGAAGTAAACTACTATGGGCCCCAGTTATGCTCAGGGAGATCTGAGTCATCAGAAATGCAGCCCTGGCCCTGTAACTTGTTTATTAAGGATTTTCCTAAGGACAGAGACAAGGATCTGTAGTGGCTCAACTCCAAAGCTCTTCATGGGGTGGGATGGGACTGCAAAAGATTTGACTAGCTTTCATTTGAGTTGTGGAGCTTTAAAGGTTCTGCTTTAAAGGGGCCTGCCTTTCCTTCTGACAGGTCCAGGCACTGTGAAGGTAAAGTTTGCCTCCATGCCTCTTATCCCCCACCCCTCACCCCGTAAAGTGTCTCTCTAGGTTACATTGTCAGAGAATTTTGTTTTTATTTTAAAATATATCAAGAACACTTGCAAATGTGTTAGGATGGGCTTTGAGACATACAGCTTCCTTCACATAGCCACATTTATAAGATTCACCTTGTGCAAAGCATCACATCCATTCCTCCAGCTTAAACAGTGAGGGTAATTTCTGGCTACATTTTACACGTGAAGAAACAGGCTTACAGTCTAGGTGACTCTGTAAGGCCACGTAGCTAGTAAGAGGCAAAAGCTTTGACTTTTGAATTCAGAAGGATGCCACATCTTGTGCTTGTTCTACAAAGCCACTCGCACCTCAAAGGTGCTAAGGTATGCCACAGCAAACTAGCTAGTAGAGGACCACAGGGTCGAAACCACTATCTTGATCTCATCTGATCTGCAATGAATTCTAGCATTATAATTGACTTCTGAGAAGCATACAACAAATCTAGGAACTTAGTGCTAGTCTCAATTGAATTCGCATAGCATGGCTATGAGGAATTTACCATTCTGTAGTTTATTCTCAGAAAAATTTCCTTTCAGACTGGTAGAAGACAAGGAAATCTCATCAATTGAAGGAAATGACTTATAAGGAAACTTTATTCACACAGGGGGGAGGATCAGAACACATTGTAGTTCAGTCAGTAAATACTAAATAGCCATGGCTAAATAGTAAGTACTAAATAGCCACATGCAGTTGATATGGAGTGTGTGTGTGTGTGTGTGTGTGTGTGTGTGTGTGTGGGCGTGCGCGAGCGCGCGCGTGCATGTGGCAAGTGGTCACAATGTCCTTGAGTAATATACCTATCAATTTTTTTTTTGTCTAAGCTAGCTGTCCTGTCATGATGACTGTAGTCAAGAACCCTGCCTCAACACCCATGAATTTCTCCAGCTTATCCTTACATAAAAGAGTGCCTTAGTATGCAGGTGCCACACTATCTCACAGTTCTTGTTGGCCCTGTGCTACTTCTGTTTAATTTCTTATATATATGAGTCCCTGTTGTCCAGGCAGTATGGATAATTTGTTACTGTCTTGCCTGCCGCCACGAGAATAAAGTTGGTGTGAATTCCTTCTGCAACGCCCCACTGTCATTTTGCAGTCTCACTGAATCCAAAGTTAACCTGCCTGGAGCTGAGCTCCTGCGGCACTTGGTACAGTCAGCAGGACTTGCCACAAACGAAAGCTATGGAGCAGGGGTCAGCCACGGGGCACGGCCACTCAGGGTGGGCTATCGGGTTGGCCTGCATGGATATGTGGTTCATGGTGGTGACCGTGTTGGAGGCTTCGGTGCCCCTGCAAGATTGGGAGAGGGTAGAAGTGACTCCTGAGGTGAGAGAAGAGGCTCTGCTGAAGATAGGGGGCTCTCTAGGGAAGAAAAGTGCCTGGGTAGGGGCTGGTGCTGTAGGCTGGCTATTTCTCTGTTCTGCATAAAGCATTCAGGGAGTTGCTTGAATTGGAAGCCCAGGTCCGAGAGTTGAAAGAGGACCTGTCTCAGGAGCAGGAATTGAGGGCTGCCTGGGAGAAAACATGGGAGCTATTAGAGGTGGAAGTGGCCACCCTGAGGGCCTGGATCAGGACTGGTTTTGTGACAGGATCAGAGGTACAGGTCATAGACTCCTCGGAGGATGAGGATGAGGAGGAGGATGTTGGGGAGGGCTAGACCTCACCCATTTCAGCCATGCCTGGGGTGGCGGTGGTGGTAATGCAGAAGATTAAGACTAAGTGTCCTTGAATGACTGAGGGTCAAGCCAGCCCCCTCTGCCAGTCACAGAGCACTCCACAGTGCATCCGTACTTGCAAGCAGAGCTGGTGGATTTGGGGAGCTTCTTCTGGCAAAAGGCGTCAGAATCTTTGGCGGCTTGGTTGCTAAGATTATGGGATGTAGGGGCGGGTGGCATTTTACTTCCTGGCCAGGGAATGGGTAAGCTTGTATCCAACCCCACGCACCCAGTGCTGAGGCAGCAGCTGCAGAATGCACACGAGACTCCAGGCAATCATTCCCTGTTAGATTGGATCAAGGCAGCTGATCGCATTACGTGGCCGAACCCAGGAGATCTTCCATCTACGTCCAGCAGGTGGCAGTTGTATACTGGGTTACAGCAGCTATTAGGAGAACTGGGACTGAAGGATGCTATTTATACTGTAATTTGAAAACTCATGGCCTGGATGAAGAAGTGTTCACAGCGAGAATAAGGGATTTGGTCCTACAAACTGCACTGTAGTAGTTATTCAGACCCAACAGAAACTACCCTGGGGAGGGGAGTAAAGGTGTGGTATACAAAACCAGGGAGGGACCTGATACCTGCTATTGTGTTATCTCAAGATATCTCTTTAGCATGCAGCCTACCGGACGAGCAAGACCTACCCTTGTTAGTACCACTAAAACCTGTTTTTAAAATCACCCTTAGGGTCAGTCTGTAGCAATGTGTACATGGACTGGGCATACACCCTTTGCTGAGGTGGCAAATGCCTTGGCATGCAGTGTCAGCACAGAGACGCCAAGCAGAATTGCCACCGGCTTACCATGGAGAGCGTGGATCCTTTGTTCCTGTCTCACCTGCTGCCACAAGAATAAACTTGGGACTTCTGGCCAAAATGGAGACATAGGTAGACACGCTGCATCTCCTTCCACAACTGAAAAGGAATACAACTACCTCAAAACTGGAGACACCCAGAAGTTCCAGAAAGTCGAGCTGCATGGAAGTTCAACAAACACAGATTTAAAGAAGAAAAACTCATCCAGAGAGGCAGGAGGGATGGAGCCGGGGCAGAGAGGAAGCAGTGAGGTGGCAGTGGCAGCTGTGGCATCGGCAGTGGCAGACCAGTGGAAAACGCAGTCACACCTTTAAAAAAAGTAGGGAGGAACACCTGGGGAGAGCTCTCAGCACCAGACCAGACAGTGCAGCTCACAGTTCCAGCACCAGGGAAAATAAAACCCATTGCTCGTGACTGAAAGCCAGTGGGGGTTGGGGCATGGGTAGAAGCTGCTGGTCTCTCAGCAGAGTTCCTTTGTTTAGAGGCCCTCAGAGTCCTAGAATGCCACAAACCCACCCATTCTGGGAACCACAGCCAGAGAAATAGCTAGAGACAGCCAGTTCCACACAGGAAGTGGGAGAAGTGCCTGGAAAAGGGGCGAGGGTTGAGCAAGCAGCTTTGTTCCCTCTCAGACTCCTCTCCCTCATATGGCACCACAACGTGGCCAAATGGGTCGCCCCATACTAACGAAGACCTAAGGCTCTGCCCCTCCCAATGTAGCAGTTGTGACAGCTCTACTAACACAGAGGCAAACACAGAAGCCTCTCAAGTTAATGAGACAGAGAAGTATGGCCCAAAAGAGAGAACGGATCAAGGTTCCAGTGGAAGAACTAAGCGATGAGGAGATAGGCAACCTAACAGACTGAGAGTTCAAACCACTGGTGATAAAGATGCTCACAGATGTGACAGATATGCTGGAGTGTGGCAAATGCAGAAGGGAACAAGTGAAGGCTAAGTTAAGTGAAACCAAGGACAATCCACACAAAACCAATAGTAAAGGGAAGGAAGTCTGGGTTCAAATCAATGACTTGGGACATAAGGAAGAAATAAACAGTCAACCATTGTAGAAGGAGGAAACAAGAATTGAAAAAAAAGAATGAGGACAGGCTTAGGAACCTCTGGGACAACTTGAAACGTGCCGTCATCTGAATCATAGGAGTGCCAGAAAGAGAAGAGGAAGAGCAAGAAATTGAACCTTATGTAAAAATAAATAAATAAATAAATAAATAAATAATGCCAACTTTGGCAAAGGGAAGAGACATACACGTCCAGGAAGCACAGAGTCCCAAACAAACTAGACCCAAAGAGGACCACACCAAGACACATCACGATTAAAATGCCCAAGGTCAAAGATAGAGAATCTTCAAAGCAGCAAGAGAAAAGCAGAGTTACCTACAAAGGGGTGCCTGTAAGACTATCAGCTGATTTCTCAAAAGAAACATTGCAGGCAAGAAGGGACTGGTAAGAAGTATTCAAAGTGATGAAAAACAAGGATTTACAACCAAGATTACTCTATCCAGGAAAGCTATCATTTAGAATGGAAGGGCAGATAAAGTGCTCCCCAGACAATGTGAAGTTAAAGGAGTTCATCATCACCAAGCCCTTATTATATGAAACGTTAAAGGCACTTATTTAAGAGAAAGAGGGTCAAAACTATGAACATTAAAATGACAACAAAGTCACAACTATCAACAACAGAACCTAAAAAATAAAAACAAACCAATAAAAGTAAACAGGCAACCAGAATAGGAACAGAATCATAGGCATAGGGATCATTTGGAGGGTTATCGGCTGGGAAGGGGAAGGAGGAGAAGTAGTGCAGGGATTAAGGAGCATAATTAGTAGGTACAAAATAGGCAAGGAGACATTAAGAATAATATAGGAAAGGGTGAAGCTGAAGAACTGGTATGCACAACCAATGGACATGAACTAAGGGGGGTGGGACTGCTGGAAGGAAGAAGGATACTGGGTGGAGGGGAGCAAAGAGAAAAGAAATTGGGACAACTGTAACAGCATAATCAATAAAATATACTTAATTAAAAAAATCAACTTGGCACCTTCCTCCAAAGAAACCCTTTTGTTCCTCTAATGTGGGACATTGAAAAATTAATACCTGCCTTTTGTCATCTAGTGGTTATGGATTGAATGATGTCTTTTAACCCTGTTGCCAAAACTGTTGTCCCGAGAATACAACAAGGATGCCAGCCCGTTAAACCAAGCACGCCATTGTCCGGGGACAACCAACGGACCTGGAGTCTGCAAGACCCTTCCCCATGTGAAAAGACCACCCTCCACTCCACACCCCCATTCTTATTAGCGATGTCTGGACCCAAGGGTAGGTAGGCCGACGGCCATGTCCAGAAGCAGCTAGAGGAGCTCCAGACCGTCACCCATTGTCCTTTATAAGATTATAAAGGGTCTTAAGTCTGAGAGGGGGGATTGTTATTTTTTATTGTTAGAATAATTAGTTAATTGATTAATTAATTAATTTAAAAAAAGAACAATATAGGAAAGGATGAAGCCAGAACTTGTATGTACGACCCATTGGTATGGACTGGGTTGGGGGGGTTGCTGGGGGAGGGGTGCTGCTGGGTAGAGGGGAGCAAAGGGGGAAAATTGGAGCTATTGTAACAATATAATTAATAAAATATACTTAAAAATAAATAAATAAACTTGGAATGAATTCCCTCTCAAACACTCCACTGTCACTTTTTGGTCTCACTTAATCCAAAGTTAACCTGCCTGGAGCTGAGCTCCTGCAGCACAGTAGCCCATCTGCAAATTCCTGACAAAGACCGAGAAAACCGTACCCTCGGGATTAGAGGGGAGATTATCAAGTTATATGTGTAATGTGGCAGAAACAGGGGGTCCACAGGTGGCAAACCTCTGGATCATAATGGACAAACCATATTACTTAGAGATTTGGACATGAGTTATATCTTTATGTCTTGGGTGCTCAGAAAATTACCTAAGGTCAGATATAGACCCAAGCCCAACACTGTATCACTAATCCTTGGATTTAGACCCACTCCCCTCTTTTGCCTCAGATATATCTGATTAAGAAACACGACTTTTTTTTTCTAGCCCTGGCTGCTGTGGCTCAGTGGATTGAGCATCGGCCTGCAAGCCAAGTGTCGTTGGTTCAATTCCCAGTCAGGGCACATGCCTGGGTTGCAGGTCAAGGTCCCAGTTGGGGGCTCGTGAGAGGCAACCACACATTGATGTTTCCCTCTCTTTCTCCCTCCGCTCCCCTCACTCTGGAAATAAATAAATAAATAAAATCTAAATAATAATAAAAAAGTTAACAATAGAACGTATATTTTAAAAAAAAGAACACAACGACTTTTTTTTTTAATTTTTTAATTCATGTTGTTGCCTAGCTTATTTAACACCTTGTACTTGCATAGTCCAACTGCTCAGACGTATTGGGAAAGACAGTCGTGTAGTGTGTTGTTCAACTTGCCTAATGAAGGGGCGCCCAGATGGCATGGAATGCTGCTGTGGGGATGGGGTGACTAGCTACAGAGTTGTTGAAGGGACTGTTAGTTTACAAGTTAGTGAGCAGCCAGTCCAGCAGTTGTTTTCTAGCCATGTTGTCCATGGCTTCATCCAGTTGTCGTTCCTTGGAAAACCTCATTACTTCTCGAAGGAGATCTCCAATACTGTACCCCTTCTCTGCTGCCTTAGCTGAAACTTCTGGAAGCTGTGGAGGGAGCAGAGATAGCTTGAGTCATGTGATACTTTTGAAGAAAGGTCTCAGGTGGATAAAGTGAACTACCCCCCTCACCCACCTTTCCGCCCATGACTAAGATTAGAGTAAAAGCTTTCGCTGATCCAGGACTGCCTTCCCTCTCCTTTTTCCTTGACCCTCCTCTAATGTCATAGATCAAAATGAAAAACATAACTTCATTTTGAGCATCAAAAAACAAAACCTGGAATCAGTTGTCTTTACTAAATACTTCTCTCCAAGGCCTGGGTCTTTTGGTTAGTCTGTGCTGATTGCTAGGTCAAGGTTAGGGGTGGCCATCTCCCCCACCTTCCTAAAACATATTTTACCAAGTAGTTTGTTTAAAGGGTCACTGAATTTAAAAAAAAAAAAAAAGCTAATCTTTCTCGCCTCCTCTTGGCTGAAATGTGCAGACCCCGAGGTGCTACAGCCTCAATTAATGGTTCATTGCTTTTGTGTCTTTTTATGAGGATAAAGTAATTCATAAAGCACATAGTAAAGAGCATACTTGAGAAAAATTTGGACTGCTCGTGAGCCCTAAGTACAGTTTTGCCTCCCTTCCCCTGCCCAGTCTAACCATCTTTCTTCTTGTGCTTTGCCATTGCTTACCTTCTCCAGTTGTCCATCATCATCTCTCACGAAACAGAGCACAGGCACCTTAAATTGGGAGGCTGCAATCCACTGCAGGACAGCCTGGAGCTGTTTCTGCAAGCTACTTGTTGAGCACCAATTATTGATGATGACTTCCGGCCCAGAAAACTCTCGATAGTTCTGTGACATTGCACTACTGTGACTGCATCTGGGGCCACCAACTTGGAAACTTGGGTTGTGTACCAAGGCTGCTTGTTCTTCCAATTCGGCCAGGGCTTCCCTGTTGTTGTGATACCTAGCCATGATAAGGCACAGCTTCCTCACAGGTTCTACCAGTTGATTGATGAATTGCCAGTTCATTTGCATCATCCCGCTGGCAAAATCAAGGTCTAAATTCTCCTGGAATTGTTTTTCCCCTCTCTTGGACATTGAAGTTGCTTTGTTTGGCCTGGGCTCAGAAGGCTTGCTCTCCCCTTCAGATTGCTCTTCACTGTTGAAGGAGGTCTCACTGAGCAGTTTCTGAATCAGTGATAGAATGATGTTTGACATATCGGACTTTTGGCACTCCGCCTGTTGTTGAGTCTCCTTTACAGAGGTAGATGGCCCAGGAGCTCCACAAGATTCTAGATGTTTCACTGAAAGTGCCTTGGCACTTTGGTCACTTGCGTTCTTTTCAAATTGGGCACTCTGAGTCCTATGGCCTATGGTGGAACCAGGATAGTCATCTTCAAGTGCATCTTTGGCCTCGGCCTGCTGGGTCAGGTGGTACTGAATCAGCATAGGGGCAGAGACAATCAAGTCCTTCGCCAGTGACTCTGTGGAAGGGCTGATCTTCTCTCGTTTTTCCTCCTTACTCACGCATGCTTTGCCAGCCATCTCGCCTTGGTTTCGTTGTTTTTGGTTCCACATGGACAGGCTCTCCTTGAGGATGTGTTCAGCAACTCTTTCAGCGCTAATCAATGACTTGCACTCCTCTGGTTTTATTTTGCATTTGTCCTTCCCCTTCAATTCAGTTTTCATGGTGGAGAATTCAAGACTTTGGTTTTGACTTTGGTTCTCGTATTTGAGACTGTGGGAGCCGGCCTTCAAGGATGCGTACAACAGAGGCTGTGATTTAGACTCCTTCTCTCCAAGCAGAACAGTAGCCAGGCGCTTCAGCATGGCCTCCATTATATGTGTAGCATTTTGTTTTCCGTGGTTGAACAGACTCTTCTTGACAGCTGAGATAAAGTCGCAGTCAGTCATCAGGGCCGCAGTGATATTATGCAGGTTCTTCAAGCAGGAATCAATCAAATCAGAGACAACTTCCTGGGTGTGTTTTAACAAAACCCTCTTCAGGACCACACAAGCGGGAATTGGCTTCCCAGGAGCATGCACTTTCAAGGTCTTCAAAATGGAGACCATCAGGTCAGATGCCACCTGATTTGCATAAACCGTGAGTCCTTTACTGATAGAGTGTGAAAAATCTTTGCTCTCTTGTTGGCACATCTCTTTGTCTACCCCCTTGTTCTTGTTGGATAATTGACTATACATAAACTTTTTCCTGCCACCTTCCCTGCCCTCTTCTCCAGTGTCCCGCCTTTCCACATAGGATATTTCCTCAGCATCATGGGCCATGTCAGAAACGATCTTGCTCACAGCGCTGCGGGGAGTGTTTTTCCCTTTGTTCCCAGAGGGTGGATAGATTGAATGACGAAAGCATTTGCTTCCATTTTCCAACTTCTTGATTTCATTACAAGGCATCTCCATTACCAGATTAGATAGCCGGATGATGGTGAAGGAAAGGTCATCCATGGGACATTCTCCCTCAGGAGAGATTACTGCCCTGTTAGTGCTAGAAGATTTTGCTGGAGAGGTGGAAGGACTCTGATTTTTGTTGGTATTCTTGGCTGCAGTCATGTCTACATGTGGGCTTTGAGGTCTATTGGCCATGTAATCGATATTCAGTTTATCATCATAGATGCTGTAGCAGTTTGCAGAGGGTAATTTGTGATGTTCATCTTCATCTCCTATTTTATGTTTGCAGCTAGAGGCTGAGGGACTTAGTGCATGTTCGAAACCCAAGGCATACTTCTGGATATCATTTAGAAGCCAATTTACAACAGTTATAGGATCAGAGGGAGCTTGTGTGAAAAGGCATATAGATCCGTCCATCTAAAAAAAAAAAGAACACCTAAGAGTTTGGGGAGGCTACTTTCCCCCCTTATTTTATTTAGAAGACATATCTTTCTAAACTGCATACATTAGGGGTTTACCCTTTAGGATTTGCATGGAAACATAATACATAATTATATCCCTTTGAGCACAAGTGGTAGCGTGTCAATTTCACATGAGCACGTGTGCTTATCTCAACATGTGTCAAAAATGTATCAATGTGTCTGTCATGTGTGTGTGTGTGTGAATAACAGTATAGCAATTCATAAGTGGGGACATCTCAGTAGATGTGAGAATGTTCAGTCTGTGTTGTTAGCGTGTGTGTCCGTGTGCACATGTCAGTGCACATGTATGCCTGCCTGTGTGTAAGCCTGTGTAACAATGTGTTGACATCAATACCGATTTTATATGTTTCCTGTACGGGCCAACGTGTGCATGATAGCGTGTACATTTTGTACACTGTGTGAATGTAAAAATGAATGTGTATGTCAGTGTGTCTGAATATGTAAATGACAAGTGTCGATTTGAGTGATCTGCATGTTTGTTTATAATACAAATCTAATAGAATGTATCATGGAGCTATACCTATATGTGTATTAATCCTGTCTGCAGCGCGGCCTCCTGAGACTCAACGGTTTGGCTGAACTAAGTGGCTGGGTTGGTGAAGAATGGGGTGGTTTGTGGGCTTCACTTTAAAACTGGTTTCTCTGTTCTATCCTAATGGCTTGGACCGAAAGGGCCCAGAGGTCTAAGAGTGGGGAAAGCTAAACTATTTCCCTCAGCCCAAACTAAGTAGAATGGGCAAAAGGGTTTTGGACAGGTGAGATGCGCCTGGCACACCTTCCTCCAAAGAAGCCCGTTTCTTTTCCCTAATGTGGAACATTGAAAAATTAATCCCTGCCTTTTGTCATCTAGTGGTTATGGATTGAAGATGTCTTTAAACCCTTTTGCCAAATCTGTTGCCCCCAGAATACAACAAGGATGCCAGCCTGTTAAACCAAGCACGCCGTTGTCTGGGGACAGCCAACTGACCTGGAGTCTGCACGATCCTTCCCCATGTGGGAAGGCAACCCTCCCCTCCACACCCCCACTCTTATTAGGGATGTCTGGACCAAGGGTAGGTAGGACGAACGACAACCATGTCCAGCTTGAAGCAGCTAGAGGAGCTTGAGACCTTCGCCCATTGTCCTTTATAAGATTATAAAGGGTCTTAATGTCTGAGAGGGAGGGATTGTTATTTCCTATTGTTAAAATAACTAATTAATCTTTTATTTATTTAAAAAAAAAGAATAAAAAAAGAATAAATTCACATGTTAACATATATAGTAATTAATAGATAATAGATAATACATCAATAAATGTTTATGTTCAATGTGGATCGGTGCTAATATAATGACTGTGTATGTCAATAAATTGGGTATCAGTTTATGTTATATTTATATGCTACGTGAATGATTGAGAATGTGTGTCAGTGTTGCACACACCCTGGGTATTTGAGTACTTGTGTGAATACGTGAGTGGGGATGTCATTGTATTTGTGTCAAGGTATGTATCAGTGCATTCAAATGTTGTTAGTGTCACTTTGCTTAAGTTTGTATGTGTGCGTATCAACATGAGGTATATTTACAGAGTGGGGCGAAAAGTAGGTTTGCAGTTGTATGTATGGAAAATAATAAGTAATAATTCAAGAATAAACCGTTTCACATACTCATAACTGTAAACCTACTTTTGCCCCACCCTGTGTAAGAGTGCATGCCTATCACCTGAACTTGTACAGTCACTGTGTTTTGATCGAGGCTCATGTGTGTATGTTTATGTGTAGTGTGCATGTTTATGCATAGTGTGCATGGATGCATATATAGATGTTGATGTGTCACATGTGGGTATGTCAATGCAGCTGACTCTATACCTTTGTGTAGGTGAGTCATTGTTTATGAATATACACACACATGTGTTGTTTCAATGCTTGTGTGTGTTCACCAGTGTCATATGTAGACACGTAGCCAGGGATGTGTGTGTCACGGCTCGTATAAATTATTTTGTATATATTGCTGTGTGTCAGTGTAAATTATGTGCATATGCTCATGTCTAGATATGTGTATATGTATTATACATGTCTTCCACTCCTTGCTAAGTACCATCGTCCTCTTTACCCCTTCCATTGCTTCATCTCCGTACTTTCTACTGAATCCCTAGAAGTTTGAGGTCATGATAAGTTCAACATTTTGAAAATGGGTTTAGGTTACAATCAAGGACACCTGCATTATGTGTAGGAAATATGTGCTGCACTTTTAAGAATAAACATTAGGTATAATTTATCCCTTTCTTAAGACTTCAAAATGGAGTCCTCCTTCCAACTAAACCCAAAACTCTTTGAAGAATATTTTTAAACTTTTTTTCTTCCTTAGGAGCCACTCTCATCACTCCAAATGTGTCTGAGGCCAGAAATGTTGTTCCTGGTTATAAGATAAGCATAGAGATGCAGAACAAAAAAAAAAATTGACTCCTTTGAGATAAAACCAAATATCCTATTTCAATATCATCTACTCCAGGTTTGTAGGACTGTGAAGGTGACTTGTCATGGGCCAGGAGCCCAACAGATATAATTTAGGTAGTTACAGAAAAACAAAAGGACTTGCATGTGACAGTGGTATCCAAATCGAATTGCTTCTAACTTTACGCTACCTAACAGTCTGTAATCTCTTAGGCAACAGGTTTGGGGAACAAGCCACTACAGTTCTTGGTCATTGTGGATTCTCTCTGTTCCATATATGCTTGTTCTTTTTTTATTTTTATTATTTTTTTTTTTTTGGACACTGGGCAATGTGGAGCACACAAGCCCAGTAGAAGACAACAGAAAGCACTGAAAAAGATCATGCTTTCATTCCACATCTTTGTTAGGATAATGGTAGCAAGATTCTGTTTGGAGTAGGGACCTGCAATCAGGGAAGGGCATTCTGAACCTCTGTGATTAGTGCCATTGTTAGATACCTGGACATTAAACTTACCTGACTTTGAACTTAGGCCTGTGAACTCTGGAATATCATAGTAGTGAAATGTAGGGGCTTGTTTGGAAATATTTCTCTTACCTTTTGTGAACCAGAGTCTTCGGAGTCAGCACTGGACTCTGGGAATTAGAAAGGGTGGACTCGGAAGCTAAGCATACCTTAGACTGGTTTTGCTTCTCGGTAGCTTTGATTATAATAACTTCTTTCTCTTTCAGATGGTGTTGCGTTAGGTCACCTCCGGAACAGGAACCACCAGCATCCTATGGGATGAAGTGGTGAGATTCTTATGAATAACTGCTTTTTGAGACTTCTCCAAGCTGCCCTCTCCAAAACATGAATGTCATATCTCTTATCTTTTCCTTTCAATGGAGAAGGATAAGTAGGCTTGTGATGCTAGCTAATGTTTGAAGAATGAGATATTGTTCTCCTCACAAATTACTACCCCTCCAGAGGCATTCACAAATCCATAAATCTTAGGAATCATATTTCATGAATCGTCAAACTTTTGGACAGTTTTCTCACTGCTCTGACATGCTACCTTCCATGCTGTAATTCTTTCAGGCCTACCAGCAAATTAAGTTCCTTCTAGAATGAGATTTGGCATCAAGAGTGACAGTATATTCTCAACCGGGGGTTTGGGGTTTTCAAAAATGATGGCTGCCCACCTGAATCTCCTCCATCCTTCCACCCTCTGGCACAGACTTTCCCTTTTATTATGCTGCCACTGATAACTCTTTCAGCAGTTTCTCACTCATTCCAACTCTGGGGGGAGCAGAGAATACTCACCTTGGAACCTTTATCTTCCACTTTCAGGGTGGACACATCGACAAAGCATATCTGCACCAAATTAGGACAGCGTATTGAGGAAAATTCTAGAGAAAAGACTGCGGTTTCTCTTTGAGACGATAAAGCACCTACCGCTTAGGGGTTCTTGTGAGGACTGATTGAGAGTGAATACAAAGCTTTCAGCAGAGTACCTGTACATAGTAAGTACTCAATAAATGCTATTAGGCAGAGAGAATCTTATCATTATTGTATTTCCTAGATAAGAATACCTACCTGTCAGAGATGCCCAAATTACAATACCTACATTTACTGAAAAAAGTAAGAAGAAAGGTGCCTTGCCCAACTGACGCAAACTCAAAGCTGAAACTTACATTAGAACTCAATTCAGGAAACTAAAGAGCAACACAAACAAACGAACTAAATAGGCAAAGACTAGAATAGTAGTCAGTAGGGGGGAGGGGGGAGGGGGAGAAGGGGGATAAGTAAGGGAAGGGTCTAGTCGAGGAACGTATATGAATGACTCATGGACATGGACAACAGGGAGGGATATAACTGTGGGAGAAGGGATGAACTGGGAGGGAGGAGCAATGGGGGGAAATGGGACAACTGTAATTGAATAACCAAAAAATAAAATTATAAATAAATAAATAAATAAATAAATAAACATTAAAAAAAAAAAGAAACCAATTCCCTGACTTTCAGTTAGAGCACTTTCAACTACCATAGTGTTCCCCAAAAGTGGTGTTTTTACTACTGATGTTATAGAAAACTTTAAGTGATACATGGATAAACATTTCTGTGTTTAATATATGTACTTTTTTGTTGTTTAGTAGGAAAAATACATACTAAAACATAAAACCTGTGACATTATGTATAATATTGCTTAGGTTGATGGTAATTTTTAAACGTCAGTCAATTAAAAAAGCATTAAATACATAACAGTACAAATGGCATTTGAACGTGATAAAAAATGTGAAGTATTACACATTTTGCCCTCCTGTGGGAGTCCCACTTGAGTGCAACTTACTTGTAGCTAGCTGATATTATTATGATTCCATTAGGCTGCTAAAACTAGGCAACCACCACTCCTCCCTCCCCTGAGGCTCCCCCCACCCCCCTCCCCAGCTACTCTTCATTCTCTCCCTCCCTTCACGTGTCCCTCTGTGATGTATAAGCATACTGCGCCCCGCCCCCACCCCAATCCCCACCCCCCAGCCCACAAACTTTACTGAACTTGATATCTTAGAGAAACGACACTATCACCCTCCATTAGTCTATTCTGGGTTCCAGGATATCTGTATCCATAAAGCAATCCTTTCCACCCCTTAGTGGGAGTAATTTAGTATCTTACCACTTTCCGTTCCTGTTCTTGCTGTCCTTTTGGGCTATGGAGCTTGACCTTGCACACACCCCTGGCGCTGTGTAACCACTCAATATTATCAGGCCTCTGGAAAGACAAAAGAAAAGGAATCCGAAAGGCTTATATATGGTTTTTAGAAACTGGCTCAGTTTGGATAAGAAGGCCCTGGAACTCAGCTATGTAGTTCATATTGGGTTAGGCTAGAAACTGGTGGGGTGAGTAGTGGGAAAGGGATTCTCTGAAATTATCAGGATCATTTTAGCATACTTCGTTGGGAAGCAAATTTAAAAGGAAGTATAGAGAACGTGGAGATTAACTTTAGAGACTTATTTCTACTAAACTCCACTAAATCTCACCTGCCTCTACTTCCTTTGCCATTCTTAAGCACCTTCAAGGAATCAAGCATACCTCATCCCCCTTAATTGAATTTTAGTTAACCCCAGTTCAACCAGAGCCTTTCTCATGATATAAGGAGTGAAATGGGATAAACAGCTGTAACACTTACCACATAGAGCCATTGGAAAAGACTAAGGCCAACACTAGTAGAGTGAAAAAATAACCTTTTTAATTAAAACAACATATGAGATCCCACAATAGAACAAGATTCTGAACACTGAGAAAACTCGGTCTAATAGCTATAAAAACCAGGCCCCGATCCCATAGAACCATATTTAATTTTATTTTTGAAAGAATAATCATCTCTGCCAACTTCTCTTACCACTCCCCACCACCTCCCACCCCAGCCTGGAATTAAAAGTAAAAAGAAAGTGGAAAAAGCCCTAAATAATGTTTGTTATGTAAGACCTTAGACCCATGTACAGGAAGACACAGTTATGGGTTCAGTAGAATTGTTTTGGTACCTCGTACTTGGATTTGACTTTGTTTTTTAACTAACAAGAGAAACTTTTTGCCAAATGGTAGAGGGCTATTGAATTCCTCTCCTCCAACTTCCTTCAAAATTTAGACCCCTTTAACCTCTAGCTCCCTTCTCCTCTTCCCCTCTTTTTCCCCCTCCCTTCCTCCCTTTACCTTCTTCCATTTTTCTCTCCCTCTCTCCCTCCTATACTCAGCTATCCTTTCACCGGATAGTATTACATGCCTACCCTTTATGACCCCCCCAACCCTCCAAGATCTTTGAGGTTCTCCCAAACATTTAGGAAAAGGCTTCCCATACCCTCAAAAGAGGGGGTTTCTTTTTTCCCAGAACTAGAGATCACTAGCCTAGAAACAAAGAGAGGGAGGCAAAGAGGTCTCTCGTGTCCAGATTCTAAAGAACTGTAAAAAAAACAAAACAAAAAACAACAACAACAAAATATATAAACTCATTACCTTGATAATGAAGTTCTTTTGGCTGAAAATGTGCCACCAAGAAAGGAGATATGTCCCTTTAGATGGATCTGGGCAGTGTCAAGTTCTCGGGTACCCGCAGCTGGCTGCTGCCCTTGTCAGCAGTTGGACAAGACTGAAGGGCCAAAGCCTTTCCTGCTGCTTATGACCCTGGGACATGACACCAGAGTTTGTTGGGTCACAATGCCTGAAACCATAGCAACTGCAGCAAAAGTGTAGCAGGCTGGCAAACTCAACATCTCTTCATATGAAAACCACCTCAAGCTGCCTTCTGTATGACAACCTTCTGTTCTCTCTAGAAGGGTACACATAATCCTTTCATGTTTTGTCCAGTTCACAACACCTTGAGACCTCCTTTCTCTTTATTCTTCTTGCTGGACTTCCAGAACAATCTAATCATACTCGTTACCAGTAGAGTCTATTTTTCACAGAGCAGTGTTGATTTTCACATCTTAGCTTAATTTTCTTTGGTTTCCCCCCTGAAGGTTCAGAGTTAGAGACAGAGTTAATCAAAGTCCTTTCTGGGTATCCTGAATGAAGGTATGAAAATAGAAAGTTGGAGACTTCCTTAGCAGCTTCTGTGGTTTTATCTCGCCATTAAGACACTTTTAGTCAAAAAGAAGTTCAGAAGACTTGTGCAATATTGGAGTAGGTTATTTCATAAGAACTTGAAATAATTCTTTTCTCGTGCATTTGGATGCTATGATAATCCTTCCAGTCTGACATAAGATGTTCGTTCTTTCCTCAACTCCCCATACTCTCCTAAAGCCTTGACCACCAGCTAGTACTAGGACTTCTACTTCATGACATTGCTGTTTCTTTCTATAGCTGACAATAACAGCACAAAGTTGGGTGTCCTTAGGATCCTGGGTGCCTAACTGGTCCAACAAGCTCTAACCTTCATCATGAAACATTATTAGCCCAGAATAAAAGCCAATAGTCTTGGGACAGGGTCAGCCTTTCAGAGGCTCCTCAAGCCCCTCTTTATTATTCTCCACTATCGCCAGTGCTGGGTTTCTTGGTACGGTAATCTTTAGAAGGTCATCCATTACACTTTGGGGTGCCTTTAGCTTATCCCCAGTGTGGAACCACTAGCCCACAACCAAATGACTTGCAGGGCGCTCAAGTATTATTTTGTTCTCTCCTTTTCTTTTTTTCACATGTCTCCACTTTAACCTCCTACATGAGAAGAACTGCATCTGAATTTTTAAAAGATCGGTTGAGATGACTCTCCTAAACGCTAGGGTTTCATAGTCTTGGTCTGACTTCATTTGTTACTTTCCCTGTTACCTCTAGGATTTCATGTCTTAAACTTGTTGTCCAGTTCTGACCTTTTTAGTTCATGGCATCGAAGAGAAACAGAGCTGGACATCTGTTAAAGGTGGCAAGGTAGATTTTATTCAGGCTACTGCAGTAGAGGAGAGACTTTAGATAACTAGAGCTCAACTCCAGTGCAACAAAAGGCAGGAGCCCTTTAAATGCTGGGGTGTGCTAAAGGAAAAGTATTGAGGGACATTTTGGGGGCCAACGGAGTTTGATCACCATGATCAGGGCCTCTGCGTTTGCTAACTGGCACTTATCAAAGTTGAACTCCTATCCTTCCATAGAGATTGGGAAACAGAGGCTCTGTCTTTCTTGATGATTACATTTCGAAGGGATGGCTCCCAGGTCCTGGAAACAGATATTTCTGGGTTGTAGAAGATATGTCTCAAAGGGACAGAGAAAGGATTTACAATTACAAGTTCTGTAAATGCTCTATGAAAAGGGAGGGGAGGCAGGGGCCCATGGTCAGGTTTTGGCTGAAACAGACAGGGAATTCTTTTGGCAATGTTGAGCTTTCTCAGGCCGGTATATTAAGGAGGCTGGGATCATCATTCTAAGGACATGCCTTGAGCTCATAAAAACCGAAAGTTGGAGTTTTTATAAGCCAAAGGTGAGGCCTAATTGAGAAGAAGGTTCAGATAAGCCTGACTATATCAAACCATTATGTTATATACCTTAAATACACACAGCTTTTATTAAAAATTAATTTTGGTCAAGAAGGGAGCTTTCGTCAATAGCGATGGGCTAAAATCCACAGTATAGAACTTGTTTTTCCTTTACCACCCTTTTGTCACGGGGAACTTCTGATATTTAAGTTGGAGCTCCTGTGTCTGGCTCATGTCTATGGAATAAGAAGCAAAGAAAGGAAATGTTTATTTATTCTCCAAGCACAAGAATGTATATCCCTAAGGTTAAAAAAACAAAACAAACAAACGGACAAACAAACAAAAAACCCTCTGTGTCTCCAAGCCCAGAAGGGAAAATCTGTGATCTGGGCCTGGAAAAATGTCTTATCAAATCCTCCAAACGACAAAGAGAGAACTCTTATTGATGATTAGAGCCCTGTCCCATGGTACCCCAACCTTGTCATCCTGGAGGCTAACAAGAGCAGTTTTTGGATGATAAACCAGTAATGAAAATGCAAGGAGGCTCAGTCATATGGTACTGCCTCTTCTTTCTCTTAAGCTGCGGAGGCTCTCAGAGTGTCCCGTATTGACAGATGGGGAAGAAAGGATGTTCAGTGTCAAAAAAAAGGAACATGCTACATTAGTGTGTGGATATGTGTAAAGTAGTATGCACTTAGGTTATCCTCTAAGAGACAAACATAAATATGTTAAACCCAGAAGCTTTGGTCACCTTTTTTTCCCCCTAAGACCATCATTCATTTTCTAGCCTTGTTTATTCTATCCAAATATCTTCTCCTCCATACAAACTTGTGAATAGCCATACAAATCACACTTTAACTATGCTTTCAGTTTGTATTTGATTTGAAAGAGCTATTAATAAAAATGGAACCTGTGTTTGTAATGTAATTATTATGAATAATGGCAACATGAAGTTGAACTGAACCGAACTATCAGCCTTCATGAAACTGGTCTGCCTGTCAGTGCCACCAAGTATCTTTCAGCCTCAGATTTAGCCTCCCTAATTTAGTTTATGCAATGATACTGTGACCATTAGGTTTAATCAACTTTTCCTATTCTTGGATCACCTACACTGAAACCTTGAAGACAGGTTCTCTCTTTCTCTTCGTATCCGTGGTGATACGGGCTACAGAGTTGGGCTCAAGAAACAAATAACGGTTTTGAAAGTTCAGGCAGGAAACATAATTCAGAAAGCATGGAGTCATGGAATCTGAAATAATAACAAAGATTTTGGTTAGCTATTTGAGTGGGCAGCGTTCTTCATAAAGCAAAAACTCACACTTCAGGCATGCCTCAGAATCACCCGGAGAGCGTACTGAAACAGATAGTTGGGCCCCCTCCCAGCGTTTCTAACTCTGCAGGTCTGAACATTTGCCCGGTGCTGTGTTTTGCATGCATTATCTCATTTATTTCTCACGCAGCTGTATGATATGGGTACTATTTTAATCCAGGTTTTATTAACGGCAAAATGGAGCCCAGAGAGGCCATTTGATTGGTGGTTCAGCCACTTCCGGTATGAGCCACTTCCAGTACGAGCCGCTTCCATTATCTTGGGGACGGGGGTTTACGTGTGTGTGCTCAGAGATTAGCACGCGTTTACTCTCTTCTAGGGTCCGAAGATGCAGAAGAGGAATCCCCATAGCAAAAAAAGCAAGGGTAAAAGGTACCTAGTCTGAATTTTTGGCCCTCTCTGGTGGTTTCAAGCCTGGTTGAAAAGTGTTGATCGGTTATCTCGCCCTGCCGGTGAGCATGCTAGGGTCCGCGCACCACCTGTTGGCCGTTAGTGTGAGGCGGTTGGTCTGAAACCGTCGGTCGTGAGGCCGCTGGTCTGACGTGGTAATTCCGAGGCGGTTAGTCCCTTATCCCTCTGCCCCTCATCTGTTTGTTTTGTTATGTTCTGTTTTGTTTCGTCTTTTTTCCGTTACTGACTGGTGGGGAGCGGCTCTCCCGTGTGTAGCTTTAGCTTTCAATCCATGTATGGCTTGTTAATGGTGCTTTAAAAAAATGTTTATGTCAGAGCTGGAGAAGTGGCTGAGGAAACTAGGCTGTTAGTCGGGATTCTTTTTCGTTTTTTATCAGACCAACAAACTTTTCTGACAGAAAAGTATTTAAATGTAATATTAGTTGCTGACAGTTTTTCTCCTTCCCTCCAGAGAGTGTCTTTATTTGTCAATAAATGTTTCAAACAAAGGCCTCGGAGGAAAGAAAGGGGATCTGGAAGCATAAACCTCTTCAGGTTCCCTCATAGTGCTTATAGGCATCGATCCGCCCACACACCCTTCAGGATCGCCCCTGGTTTTAGGGACATTTAAATAGGATGAAGACTGCCCTAGTCTTCAGCTTTGTCAGGTAGTTGCCCCGCAGGGATGTCAGACTTAACCTTTCTGTGCCTGTTGCTCTCAAAGCTAGATGGTAATGAGTTCGTGTGGCCACTAGGAGTTCGCAGCTGCTTGGGAAACGTGTTTCCACACGGTACAAGATCACTCCATACAAAAACCCATTTTGCCAAGGCATTCCTCAAATTAAAAGGGAACTCGGCGAATCCCCCCTCTAGAATAACTTGCATCCGAAAACCTGCCGTTTTATGTATGTTACATTTATAACCTAATATTTCATAATTATTTATAATAGAGATGACACACTTATAACATTAATGTACTATTTCCTTAGTAGTCCCATCAAAAAGATGTGTTAGGTTCAAGGAAGAACTTCGCCTAACTCTCTGTATAGACTCTTAAGAGTTGCTCATGTACTTAGACACTCAGTAATCATTCTTGGTGATGTTGGGCTGAATATGACAACAGTGACTGTACTGGCAATAATGGTGTGCCGAACAACATGTCCTCTGAAATCCTTAGCAGTTGTATTTTAGCCTTGCTTTGGCACGTATCATGTTCTTTCGTGTGTTGGTAGTTATTTCATTATGAGCGTTACCTTTCCAAATACAGAATGAGTGTGTTTTACTCATTGTCATTTCTCCTGCCAGGGGTACTATTAGGTTCATATATATTAGTAAGTGCTTAAGGCTATTTATATAATTCAAAATCAGTGTGTGCATCGAAAACTGATATGTTTGTTATATGTCTGTTATATCGCAATTTTTTTTTAAAAGAAAGAAAATTACTGATAACGGTTGTTCAAGAATTGCTGTGCCCAGAACCATATAGAACTGCTTGGCCGTGACCAAGAACATTGGACTATTTTGGTACAAATTGCCTGGCTTATTGAACCAACTTCCTCACTGGTTCCATGGAGTCTTTCCTGTCACTCTTCAACAGACTTTTTAAAGAACCAATATATTTTATTACCCACTGTAATTGTATAACAGCTTCATTGACACCTAATTCAAATACCATCCATATAAAGTGTACAATTCAGTGACTTTCAGTGTACTCACAGAGTTGTGCAGTCATCACCAAAATAGATTCTAGAACATCTTCATCACCAAAAAAAGAGACCTCATGCCCTTTAGCTATCGTAACTCCCCCAACTCTATACCTCTCCAGCTGTTGGCGGCCAGTAATCTGCTTTGTGGATGTATAGATTGACTTATTCTGGACATTTAATATAAATGGAACCATATAATAGGTAGTCTGTTGTGACTGCTTTCACTTAGTATAGCTTTTTGCAATGAAGAGTTGTGACAACTTGTGTGGAAATGCTGTTTATGAGGACAGTTCATTAGAGACAGTGCCAAGGGCTTTCATTAGGGGCTGGTCCTCCAGGCACCCTCTGCCTAGCACATACCAAAATCCCAGAGTCCCAGGGGGAAAGCTGTTGTTCACCATAAATCATATTGTTTGCACAAACAGTTAAGGTACAATAAGCTACTCTCATCAGTTGGGATAGTGGGAGCCCTTCCCTCCGACCAAATCCAAGTTCCTAGATCCCAGCCAAGGGCCAACCTTGCAAGCAGGATTTTCAAAAACGATAGCATTGTCAGGCCCACTATGTTAACTCTTCTCTGCACAGATTTTGATACAGATTGTATTGATTCTGTAGATCAATTTGAGGGCTGCCATCTTAACAATATTAAGTATCCTACTTGATGAACATGGGATGTCTTTACATTTGTTTAGGTCTTTAATTTCTCTCGATATTTTGTGGGTCTCGGTGTACAAGTCTTGTAGTTCTTTGATTACATTTATTTTCTAAGTCTTTTATTATTTTTGATGTCATCGTAAGTAGAATTGTCTTAATTTTATTTTCACATTGTTTCTTGCAAATGAATACAATTGAAATAGAAATACAATTCAATAGAAATACAACTGAGTTTTGTATGATCTTATGTCCTGTACCCTTGAGCTGGTTTATTAGCTCTCATAGCTTTCTTTTTGTGCTCATGGATTCCTTGGCCTATTAACGTGGATTGATTTTTTTGAACCAGCCTCGCATCCCTAGAATAAACCTCACTAGGTCATGGCATATAATATACTTCTTATATTTGGCTACGTTCTGTTTGCAACAGCTTGCTAAAGATTTTGAGTCTATTTTCATGAGGGATATCGGTCTGTAGTTTTCTTTTCTCATACTGTCTTTGTATGGTTTGGTATCATGGTAAAAGTGTTCTCATATAAGTAGTTGTAAGGTATTTCCTCCTCTTCTGTGTCTTAGAGAGATGGTATAGAATTGATGTTAGTTATTCTTTAAACATTTAGTTTCACTCTCCAGTGAAATATTTTGGGCCGAAAGACTTTTTTTAATTACAAATGTAATCCCTTTAAAACAATGGAACTATTCAAATTATGTATTAAATACTGAGTATATCCTGGTCGTTTGTGATTTCCAAGGGATTTTTCCATTTCAATTAAGTTGTCAAGTTTATATCTATCATAGGGTCTGTAATGATATCCTTTGTTTCATTTCTGCTATTGCTAATTTGTATTTAATTGTCAGTCTTGCTAGAGGTTTGTCAATTTTATTGATCTTTGCAAAGAACCAGCGTTCTGTTTTATTAATTTTCTCTATTGATTTTTCTATTTTCTATTTCATCAATTTTTGCTTTTATCTTGAATATTCCCTACTTTATCTTTGCTTTGGATTTATTTTGCTCTTCTTTTTCTAGTCTTGATTTGGAGCTTAGATTGACTTTTAGACGTTTCCTCTTTTCTAATATAGACAGTGGGCTATAAATTTCTCTTGCAGCAGTGCTCTGTGTCCTACAAACTTTGATGTATTGTATTTTCATACTCATTCAGTTCAATGCGTTTTTATTTGCCTTAATATTTCCCCTTTGATCAATGTGGTGCATTGTTTAGTTTCAAAGTATTTGGGGATATTCCTGTTACTTTTGTTATCGATTCCTTTGTGGTCAGAGGTAACACTCAATGATAATTTCGCTTGTTTTATGTTTGCTGGTTTGTTTTATTTATTTATTTTTCCTTTTATTTATTTATTTTTTGGTTTTTCAATTACAGTTGTCCCATTGTCCCCCATTGCTCCCCCCACCCAGCCCATCCCTTCTCCCACAATCATATCCCTCCCCATTGTCCATGTCCATGAGTCGTTTATACACATTCCTTGACTAGTCCCTTCCCATACTTATCCCCCTTCTCTCCCTCCCCCCTCCCCACTACTGACTGCTATTCTAGTCTTTGTCCTATTCAGTTCGTTTGTGTTGCTCTTTAGTTTCCTGTATTAGGTGATATCATACGGTATTTTGCTATCTTTGCCTGGCTTATTTCACTAAGCATAATTCTCTCTAGTTCCATCCATGTTGTCGCAAATGGCAGGCGTTCCTTCTTTCTTTCTGCTACATAGTATTCCATTGTGTAAATGTACCACAGTGTTTTGATCCACTCATCTACAGATGGGCACTTAGGCTGTTTCCAGCACTTAGCTATTGTAAACAGGGCTGCTATGAACATAGGGGTGCATAGGTTTTTTTGAATTAGGGTTTTAGGATTTTTCGGGTATGATCCTAGCAGTGGAATCGCTGTTTCAAAAGGCAGTTCCATTTTTAGTTTTCTGAGGTAATTCCATACTGTTTTGCATAGTGGCTGCACCAGTCTGCATTCCCGCCAACAGTGCAGTAGGTTTCCGTTTCTCCACATCCTGGCCAGTATTTGTTGTTTGTTGATTTGTTGATGATGACCATTCTGACAGGTGTAAAGTGGTGTCTCATTGTGGTTTTTATTTGCATCTCCCTGATGGCCAATGATGTTGAGCATTTTTTCATGTGCCTATGGACCTTCTGTATGTCCTCTTCGGAGAAGTGTTTGTTCAGGTCCTTCGCCCGTTATTTAATTGGGTTGTTTATTTTCTTGATGTTGAGTCATATAAGCTCCTTATATATTTTGGAGATCAGTCCCCTGTCTGCGATATCATTGGCAGATATGTTTTCCCATATGGTTGGTTTCCTTTTCATCGTGCTGATGTTTTCTTTTGCTGAGCAGAAACTCTTTAGTTTGATGTAGTCGCATTTGTTTATTTTTTCCTTTATTTCTCTTGCCTTAGGAGATGTATCCGTGAAGATATTGTTACGTGGGATATCTGAAATTTTCCTGCCTACGTTTTCCTCTAGGACTTTTGTGGTGTCACGTCTTACATTTAAGTCTTTAATCCATCTTGAGTTTATTCTCGTGTGTGGTGTAAGTTGGTGGTCTAGTTTCATTTTTTTGCACGTCCCTGTCCAGTTTTCCCAGCACCATTAGTTAGAGAGGCTCTTCTCACTCCATTTTATGTCCCTTCCTCCTTTATCAAAGATTAGTTGACCATAGAGGCCTGGGTTGTTTTCTGGACTCTCTATTGTGTTCCACTGATCTATGTGTCTGTTCTTATGCCAGTACCAGACTGTTTTGATCACAGTGGCTTTGTAGTATTGTTTGATGTCTGGTATCGTGATTCCTCCTGCTGTGTTCTTCTGTCTCAAGATTGCTGTTGGTATTCGGGGTCTTTTTTGTTCCATATGAATTTTTGGAGTATTTGTTCTAGGTCAGTGAAATATGTCAATGGCATTTTAATAGGGATTGCATTGAATCTGTAAATTGCTTTGGGTAGTAGGGCCATTTTGATGATGTTGATTCTTCCCATCCAAGAAGATGGTATTTGCTTCTATTTTTTTTGTATCTTCCTTCAATGTGGCGTGATTTTCAGTGTACGGGTCTTTTTATCTCTTTGGTTAAGTTTATTCCTAGGTATTTTGTTTTTCTTGCTGCTATAGTAAATGGTATTTTCTCTTTTGCCTCTGTCTCCGATAGTTTATTGTTGGTGTACAGAAATGCCTTAGATTTCTGTATACTTATTTTGTACCCTGCTATTTTGCCAAATTCACTTATTATATCGAGTAGTCTTTTAGTGGAGTTTATAGGGTTTTCTAGGTATGCTATCATGTCATCTGCAAATAGTGATAGTTTTACGTCTTCTTTCCCAATTTGGATGCCTTCTATTTCTTTGTCTTGTCTGATTGCTGTGGCTAGGACTTCCAACACTATGTTGAATAGGAGTGGAGAGAGTGGACAGCCTTGTCGAGTTCCTGATTTCAGGGGGAACGCTTTCAGTTTTTGTCCATTGAGTATGATGTTGGCTTCGGGCTACTCCTATATAGCCTTAATTATGTTAACGTATGCTCCCTCTATTCCCATTTTGCTGAGTGTTTTCATCATCAATGGGTGTTGTACTTTATCAAATGCTTTCTCTGCATCTATAGATAGGATCATGTGATTTTTGTCTTTCATTTTGTTTAGGTGATGTGTTATATTTATTGCTTTGAGAATATTAAACCATCCTTGCATCCCCGGGATGAATCCCACTTGATCATGGTGTATGATCTTTTTGATGTATTGCTGGATCCTGTTTGCCAAAATCGTATTGAGGATTTTAGCATCTATGTTCATCAGTGATATTGGCCTGTAGTTCTTTTTCTTCGTTGTGTCTTGAACTGGTTTAGAATTAGGGTAGAAAGAGTTTGGGATTTTTTCCCTCTTCTTGCATTTTTTGGAATAGTTTGGTTAGGGTAGGAGTTAGTTCTTCCCTCAATGTTTTGTAAAATTTGCCTGTGAAGCCATCCGGCCAGGGCTTTTGTGTGCAGGGAGCTTTTGGATCACTGTTTCAATTTCCTCCTTTGTTATTGGTCTGTCGAGACTTTCTACTTCTTCTTGGTTCAGTTTTGGAAGGTTATACGTTTCTAGAAATTTGTTCATTTCTTCTAGGTTGTCGAATTTCTTGCCATACAGTTGTCTGTAGTAATTTCTTACAATTGTTTGTATTTCTGAGGTATCAGTCGTGATTTCTCCTCTTTCCTTTCTGATTTTGTTTATTTGTGTCTTCTCTCTTTTTTTCTTGATGAACCTGGCTAGAGGCTTGTCGATTTTGTTTATTTTTTCAAAGAACCAGCTCTTGGTTTTGTTGATTTTTTGGAGTGTTTGTTTAGTCTCTATGTCACTTAATTCTGCTCTGATCTTGAGGATTTCCTTTCTTCTTCTTGCCCTAGGCTTTGTTTGTTGCTGTTGTTCTAGTTCTTGTAGCTTTAGGATTAGTTTTTTATTTTTATTTTTATTTGAGCTTCTTCTGTTCTTTTCAGATATGCCTGTATTGCTATGAACTTCCCTCTTAGGCCTGCTTTTGCCGTGTCCCATAGGTTTTGGGCTGTTGTGTGTTCATTGTCATTAGTTTCTAGAAATTTCTTGATTTCCTCTTTGATGTCATTGTTAACCCATTCGTTATTTAATAGCGTGTTACTCATTCTCCATGAGTTTGGGTGTCTTTGAATCTTTTCTCTGAGGTTGATGTTTCGTTTCAAGGCATTGTGGTCTGAAATGATGCTTGATATCATTTCAATTTTCTTGAATTTGTTGAGGCTTGTTTTGTGTCCTATCATATGGTCTATCTTTGAAAACGTCCCATGTGCCTTTGAAAAGAATGTACATTTTGCTTCTTTGGGGTGAAAAGTTCTGTATATATATATATATATATATATATATATCAGTTAATTCCGTGTGGTTTAGTGTGTTGTTCAATGCCTGTATATCCTTGGTGTTTCTTTGCTTGGATGATCTGTCTGTTGTTGATAATGGAGTGTTGAAGTCCCCTACTATGAGTGTGTTGTTGTTAATATCCTTCTTGTGGTCTTCTAGTATTTGTTTTATGTATTCGGGTGCTCCTATGTTGGGTGCATATATGTTTATCAGTGTTATATCTTCTTGATGGACTGTTTTTTTAAGTATTATGAAATGTCCTTCTTTGTCTCTTTGTATTGCCCTTGCTTTGAAATCCGTTTTGTCTGATATGAGTACTGCTACCCCAGCTCTTTTTTCAGGTCTGTTTGCTTGGAATACTTTTTTATATCCCTTTACTTTCAGTCTATGTAAATCTTTTGTTTTGAGGTGTGTTTCTTGTAGAAAGCAAATATGTGGGTCCTGTTTTCTTATCCATTCTGTTACCCTATGTCTTTTAATTGGAGCATTTAATCCATTTACATTTAAGGTTATTCTCAACATGTATTTATTCATTTCCCTTTGTACCTCTGTTCCTCTACTCTTTATGTATATATATATATATAATTTTTTTTTCTCTTTCTTTTTCTTAGACTATTCCCTTTAGCAACTCTTGCAATGCTGGTTTGGTGGAGATGTATTCTTTTAGTCTTCCTTTGTCTGAGAAACTCCTTATTTCCCCTTCTATTTTGAGTGAGAGCCTTGCCGGGTCGAATATTCTTGGTTGTAGGCCTTTGTTTTTCATTGCTTGAAATATTTTTGACCATTCCCTTGTGGCTTGTAGTGTTTCTGTTGAGAAATCGGTCGACAGCCTTATTGGAGCTCCCTTGTAAGTTATTTGCTGTTTTTCTCTTGCTGATTTTAGGATTCTCTGTCTTGGAATGTTGCCATTTTAACTATGATGTGCCTTGGAGTGGGTTTTGGGGGGTTCCTCTTTATTGGAACTCTCTGTGCTTTCTGGACTTGCATAACTCTTTCTCTCATCAGGTTGGGAAATTTTTCTGTCACTATTTTTCCTATCAGTTTATCTATTCCTTGTTCTTCTGATTCCTCTTTGATTCCGATTACTCTTATATTGCTCCTCCTTATGCTATCCTGCAACTCCCTTATCTCTTCTTCATACTTTTTAAATCTTTTTTCATTTTGCTGTATCGTCTGAGAATTTTTTCCTACATTGTCCTCTTACTCACTAATACGATCCTCTGCCTCGTTTAGTCTGCTTTTGACTGATTCTACTGTGTTGTTCAGTTCAGAGATTGCATTCTTCATTTCTTCCTGGTTCTTGTTGATAGTTTCTATGTCTTTCTTTATGCTGGTGTAGTTCTCTGCAAGTTCCCTGTAATTTTCTTGCAGCTGTTGGTAACTTCCTTGGAGGTTGTCGTAGTTGTTTTTGAGGTTGTCGAGTATATTTAACTTCTTCACCATCATTGTTTTGAATTCCATGTCTGACATTTGGGCTATGTCTATTCCACCTGCCTTTCTTTCTGGGGATTCCTCTTTCCTTTTTACATTGCGAGGTTGTTTCTGCGTCTTACCATGTTGGATTCTTCTGGGTTTTTTTTTATTTTTTGGGTGATGGTCTGCTTTGACTTCCCTCCTTTGTGGTGTGAGATTCTTTATTGGAGATCTGTGGGTTTCAGTGGTTCAGTCTCTTTGATCTCCTGAGCCTGATGTTCTTGTGGTACCCTTTATGTCATTTGTTTATGCTCTCTGGTTATATTTCAGGTGGTTTTTGTTAGGATCTTCCTTCTGGCTAGTTGATTGAGAGTCACTCTAGCCACTTTATCTTGAATCCTTTTGTGGAGGTGTCAGTTCAGCCTTTGTGTGTTGTCTTGTTTTTCTGTATCCACAGCTGGTCTACTGAGATGGGTCAGAGGTTCCTGTTCCTTGCAGCAGAGGGCCCCCGCATGGCGCGTTCCTTAAGGGCCTGTTGGAGCTAGCCAAGGTGTCCTTCCCGGCATGCCTGTTAGCTGGTAAGGCAGCCCGAGAGCTTGCCTCAGGCCTACGGCACTGTGCTCCGGGAGTTGGTCTCTTGCCTGCCAGTGCTGGGCCCCAGACACTCGTGCACAGTGGAAGTGAGCGATTGGTCCTCATTGATGTCAGCGGGATGTTTTTGCGCATGCACGTCCGTGCTAGCCCAAGGCGACCCGGGAGCTAGCCTCAGGTCTGCTGTGCAGTACTCAGAGAGTTGGTCTCTTGCCTCTTAGGGTGGGGCTCAGAACACTTGTGCTCAGTAGAAGTGAGTGTCTGTGAGTCCCTGCTGCCTGCTGTTGTGGCGCTGCAGCCGCCCACTGTTCCCGCACCCACCTGGACGGGCACGAGCAGAGCCTGAGCAAATGCTTTGCGCTCCTGCCTGGCACTTGGGCCTGGCGCCCACTGGAGCTGGCCAGGCGCGACTGCACACAGTCTTCTGCGTATCCAGTGGGCCCTCTCTGCGCCCGTTGGGGCACTGATCTTATATCTGTTGGGGTGTGTCCGAGGGGCACCTGGGCTCGCGGCCCTGCACACCTGGGCCAGTGAATGAGGACACTTCCCTATGCGCGCCCGCGACCCAAGGGGAGGGTGGGGAGTGAGCCAGTGCACTTCTCCACCTGCGCTCCTCAAGAATGTCCTATCACCCCCAAACATCCCCCCACTCTCCACAGTTCACAAGAGAAAAATATCAAGGAAAAATGACGATTTCACTTGCTCAGCAGCACTGTCTCCCGTCTTCCAGCGCCAATGCCGCCTGGTCAATTCCCGACTCTGCCAGCAGGCAGAGATCCGCTTTCCTCCTGACTCCTCTCTGGGTAAGCCTGTGGTCGCCAAAAAGCCTTTGTGTCCTTTCAGCCGCAGCTCAGGCAGCCACCCCAATCAGGAATCCCGTTTTGTCCCTTTTTCTTCCACTATCCTCACGCAACAGGTTGTTCCCAGATGGCTTTTCTCTAATCCAGCAGTGCCAAGGCTCGACTCCTGCCAGTGTCCAGCTGCTCACCAAGATGTTCTGTCTGCAATTAGTCCAAACTACAGACGGGTCTCGGGAGCCTGAGGGCGCAGCCTCCCCTCACTTCTCCGCCATCTTCCCTCTCTTCCTTATTAATTTCTTGTATTGTTTCTATACACTCTCTTTTCAAATCTTTTTCTAGCCTTTGGCCTTTAAGTCTTTCTGCTTACTTTGGATTCAGTTTGCTGTTTTTAGTTTCTTAACGTAGAAGGTAGAGTTAACTACTTAAGGTTTTTCTTCTCTTTTATTCTAGGTGTTTACAGTGTAATTTCCCTTGTGCTGCTTTAGCAGCATCCATAAGTTTTGGCATGTTGTGTTCTCATTTTCCTTCTCCTTAAAGTATTTTTTTTAATTTTTCCTTGTGATTTCTTTGCAATAGTGAGTTGTTTAGTGTTGTTTAATTTCCAAATATCTGTGAACATCTCACATTCTCTTCTCTTATTGACTTCTAACAATTCCATTATGGCTGAGAATGTATTTTTTATGATTTAATTTTCTCTAACTTGAAGTTTGTCTTATGGCCTAACATATGGTTTATCCTGGGCAATGTTCCGTGTGCACTTGAGAAGAATATATACTCTGCTATTGTTGGGTCATGTGTACCGGTTTTTCTTGAGTCTAGTTAGTTTATAGTGTATTTTGAGTCATATATATATATATATATATATACATATATACATATATATATATATATATATATTTGTTGATAATCTTGATCTTGAAGATGGTGTAGTTTAAGGGTTTTTTTTGTTTGTTTGTTTGTTTTTTCAGTCAGTCTAGCTGGTGTAAACATTGTTCTGGCCCTGTATGTGGATTGGGTACTACTTCCTCCAATCTTTTCAAGTGTTTTCCCCATCTCTGGTTTTGGGTAGTGTCTTCACATGAATATAGTGGTCAGTACTTTGCTGACTGCTCAAGGGGGTTCTTCTGCGGGTCTTCAGGGTTTTCTCTTTTTGCAGTTCTCTCCTTGCCAGTTCTTGGTCTTATGAATTCTAGCTGCCTTGTACCCTTCAACTCAAGGGGCCCTCTGGTTCCCACCTGGGTTTCCTCTCCCTGTATTACAACCTTAAAAATCTCGACAGTAAGGTGGCTCACCTGTTTTCTGTCTTTCTTTGTTTTCTTTAGCTTTTTGAAATCGTTGTTCTATTACAGTTGTCCCATTTCCCCCCATCGCACTCCCCTGTCCTTCCCACGCCCCTACAGTCATTCCCTGCCCTGCTGTTCATGTCCATGGGTCATTTATACTAGTTCCTTGACTAGCTGCTTCTAATTGTTGTTTTCTATTTCTCAAGGATCATTGTCCTTCATTTTCTGTCTAGAATCTGTGTGTTTTGTTACTTCAGGCTAGAAGATAAATTCTGATGTATTTTTTGTATCCTCACCTGAAGATATTTTTTTCATTGCTTTTAGAGAGAGAGGAAGTGAGAGAGAGAAACGTCCACGAGAGAGAAGCATCTACTTGTTACCTCCTGCACATGTGCCCCTACCAGGGATCACATGTGCCTGATGGGGCTGGATCAACAGGTATGTAACTGCAACCCAGGAGCATGCCCTGACTGGAAATCAAACTCGCAACCTTTTGGTTAAGGGAGGACACTCTAACCAATGGAACCACACTGGCCAGGGCTCAGGTCTTTTTATGCATAAAAAATATTAAGTTTAAAAATCACTAGGAGCTTCTAGGTTAGTGGTTTCCAACCTTTCCATTAGCTGATTCTCATCTTATTTCATTCATGTTTTACCCAAGGAAACCATTTTTGATATATGTTGTACTCTAAGCAAAGTACAATAATTAAATCATAGTTAAGGTTTGCCTTGCTTATTTCCATTAAATGCATAATACATAATAAGGTATATAACTCCTAATGGGAAGGTGGTAATAGTTATTATTGTTTATCCCTTTTTTTTCTTGTTAAATACTTAATAACGTATATGACTCCCCATGGGAAGGTGGTGAGTACACAGAAGGTAGACCACACAGAAGATAAACGACGTTTCAGTGAATCTGGGCTGCTTTGTCACGGTTGATGGAGGATTGGCTACCTAGGTAGGGTTTGAGAATAGAGTGGGGGCACTAATGAGATGCACATGTCCTCACTTAACTTGTCAATGTGTTTTGTGACTTTAAGTGAAATGACATGTAATGAAAGCGATTTTACCCCAAGATAATTGATATAAATAAGAGTGACTTTCTGCAGCATCTCATCAACATTATAATGAAACGCTGTTGAACAAAATAGCATTCAAGGACCTGCTGTATATTTCTTTAGGCTGTGGGAACAAGAAAATAAAGTTGACCAATAATAATCCGTGAATAGAGAGAAAGGAAGAGCTTCAAGATCACAGAATATAGAGAAAATTGTGGTCCCCTTTACAGTCTCTGGGGCCCTGCTTGTTCCTCTTTTGATGTTTCTGTTCCCCTCGGTGATTTCATGTACGCTCTTTCCATGTTTCCATGAATGCCTGGGAGCTCTTACTTCACCTTTGGGTGGTCTCCTAGGTTTTCTACCTCGCCTCTCCTTCTCCGCAAACTAGAATGGATCTGCTCTCTCGTCCATTTTAGCAAGATAACACTTCCTGCTTTCCTATGACTTACATAGGAATGCATTTAGAAGTCTTATTCATAATAGAATATGAAAGCCTTAATCTGCCTTGGGGGTTATGCCCTTCTCAGTGTAGCAGACACCTGTGTAGAGAAAATTGTTCAATTTCTGGCACTTTGATGACAAAAGATCATACAAGGAGTTAGCATAGAAAGGGAATATTTAGAACAGAACACTTTCCCAACTCCTTAAACCACAGCACACAGGATGCTGCTTTTGTTACCTACAGACAGGTAACCTCAGTCACTGCTGCCCTGTCTCCTGAAGTCCCTACTTAGTAGTAAAGTACTGAGGGCTCCGTGTAGGAAATAAAACTTTTTATGTTTCAGAGAATGAGGGGTTTATATATTTCTCCAACCATGCCCCTTAAGATTAAAGTGTTTTGCAATCATATATGGCTCTAGTGGTCTGGCCACCAATGCCCAGAGAGAAAGGAGAAACCGCACAGGTTTTGAGAAACAAAAACCTCCTCTTGTCTCCTAGTAATTCCCAAAAGCCAGATGTGCTGCCATGATGTCACATTGAATGCTAATGCAGAAGCCAGAGAATCTCATGGAGGAATGAGCTGCTTCTATCTAAAAATGCACTGTATATAAGTATGCTGTGCTTCTGTTTAACAATCACTTCCTTCCCCCACTAGCTGATCTTCTTTCCTGCTAATGTTCTGTGCTTCCTCAGATATAACCAAGTTGGCTACATCTGCTCTTCAGAAGTTTGTGGCTGAGCAATGCATTGACATTAAATATCTGAGGATGTCTTCCTCAAATAGCAAGATCTCTCTGCCCTCCTGACCTTTTTCTATTTTGCTAAACAAACAACAAAAAAGTGAGTTTTGATCATTGCTGAGATTGACTTTTTAATATGTTAAAACCTAGGTTAAGAACTTGATGATGAAATGAATGTACTAGTCTCCCTTTTCTGTTTATTGTAGTGTGAAGTTATTTTCTAAGAAGTGGTCAGTTTTCTCTGAGGTAAGCTTTGCTTTTTTTGGGTAATTGGCCACCTTTGAGAAAAGGATAACATGCAGGCATGTTATCAGAGGTGTCACTCCATTTTGTCTGACATAAGCTCCTCTATTATTTTCTGTCTAATTTCATTTTCCATGAATTGTTTTCCTGCATGGATGAACAATGATTCTAACAGCCTCTCTGAGATTAAATGTGTGGCTTTAAAGGTATGGAGCACAGAGAGAGTGTAAGGTCATAGATCCAATGTAACCAAGTTCAGGTTAGCACCTCTGTCCACAGGCAACCTCTTCTTCTCAACCCCTCACTAAAGAAAAGGGCAGACTGTCTTAGAAGTCAGAGCAGGGCTAGGGCACATCAGGGCAGCTGAGGTCATGTGTACACAGATGGAAATGCCAAGACTCTGTTTAACACTAAGTAAGGAAGGTGCTCTGGTTCCTCCTTTGTTGAGTCTCGTCTCAGGATTCCTCAGTACCGGTCACTGAGTAGGGGACCTGGTAAAATATTGTACTTATGCGCTCCCACCCAGGTGGGACTGAAACTAACAGAATCCACTCATCTGTCAGTGTGGGTACATAACTCCATCTGGCTCGCCACGAAGGATGTTTACATGTACATGGCAGTGTTGGGCCAGGTGGGGATTCAAGGAAGGTGGGCCCAAGGCCTAGTAGCAACAAGTGCTCTAACACAGAGAGAGGTTTAGATTTAGAATCCCATGCAGTTGTCATCACGAGGCCCTGTGGAGTAAAGCCCCAGCCATCAGTCTGGAATTCAGAGCCCTTCTGCTTAGAAGAGGGCTGGGGAGAACAAGGCAGGGTTTGTAGTACTGGGCAGTGGGGGATGGGGCTTGGGAGCAAAATGAGAGCCACCTTCTCAGATTCTAGGTTCTGGTTTACTTTTGAAGCAAAAGCAAAATGCCCTTATTCCCAAGCCCCTGGGTGAAGAACTGGTAAAAATACTCTTTATTCTGCTTCCAGCCATGACTAGTTTGGGAGACTGAGAAAGAGCTTAATCCTCCTACTGGTGGAAATGTAATGGCCCCACTTTGGACACAGAAGGCTGAGAACTTGACTATGCCTGGTAGGTTGGAACATCATTCATCACCAGGGTGATTAGTTTTGGTCCAAGTGGGACACATATCTAGGGTTATGGCTAGGAGAGACCCTTGGAGACACTAACCGCGAAATTTCAATCAAGACAATATGGAACTTTGAACTTGCAATGCCCTGTCACAGGAAGTACCTCATATGCTTTCATAAGAACCCCAATATTTAGGCATTATTCTCCCCATTTCACAGCTCAGACAATTGAGGCTTAGAGATACTGACTAAATGCTGAAGGCCATGCCGTTGGTGGACACATGGGGCCATGCAGTCCAGTTGGAGAGGTCACGATGGGGAAAGCTCCATAACGCAGGGCATGGAGCATGGTTTGGCAGAAACAAGCTGGCAGCGAGGTGGGACCCAGAGTGCTGACTTCAGCGACTGCAGAGACAAAGCTGGTGAGCTCTGATGTCAGGGAAGAATTTGTTTGTCTCCTGCTCAGTGTGAACAAGTCTGGGTCCTTTGGTATCAAGGGGAGAGAGTCGCAAGCACTGCCCTGTAGACAGGAAGAGGAATGACAGAACTCTTTCACATCACATTTAGCCGAAGAGAAAGCATTAGGCCAAGCCCTCGTTGACTATACGTAGGCTTAGAAATCTTCCACCAAAACCTTATAAAGTGAAAGGGGGCTCTACTAATAATTTCCCTAAGACAATGGCACAAATTGGGACCTATTGCAGACACATCAGAATGAATAATTACTTAAGCTATGAGCACAATGGATCCACAGCAAGCTGGGTATACCCTCAGATATTCCAGGATGCTGCAGTCTCAGACAGGCCAACTCCCTCCCTCTCCTCCAGGGGAAGACAAAGTCCAGTTCCACTGTGGACCCATGGATGATGTCAGACCCTTGTTGCAAAAACCATACCCACCGCTTCTGCAAGTTCAGAAAACCTGGGAAATATCCCAGACGTTTTGGAGTTTCCAACAGTGTGTGTGGGTGAAAGATCGGGGATTTGTAAAAGAATTACACGATTAGGAAGCCAAAAGACCTGGGTTCTATAGATTTGCTGTCTTTTTTCTTTGGGGGAAGCTAATGTTGGTAAAGTGTAATCCCGTGCTCTTGTCTTCACTTCTTTTTTATCTGTAAAATAAAAATATTAACCTTTGTTTTCTTAAAATCAAAAGGAGCAATAATAAAATAAAAATATTGCTCCCATAGAAGAGCAGAGTGTTGAAGTATTGCTAATTTGTAGGGCCAGAGTCATATGACAGCAGTGGGAATGATTTTTCTTTTCTTCTGTGGGACTGGGAGCTCAGGGCTAGTAGCAGGAAAGAACCTGCTCTGTAAGGTTGAGCGCTTTGGTGAGTAAGAGGGGAAGCAGAGCCCTGATGCAGGTGTCCTCTCTGTGACAGTGTCTCCTGAAGAGAGGATAAGGAAGAGGGATACTGCAGGAGCCACATTTGGGTATGTGGATGGTTTTAGAATTTTATATCCTGATCTAAGAGATACAATCTGAGCTTCTCCTCACCAATGGATGGGAATGCTCTTCAGTTCTTTTTAAAGCCTTGCCTAGATAGGTTTCAAGTTTCTTTTCAGGCACTCCCCAAAGAGCTCTGCTATGTGCCTGCATCAGTTGATGTGAGCTCATGGTGGGAACCTGGAACGCAAAGACACCTTCTCTGCACCTACCTATGTGAAGAACCCAGCCCTACATAAGCCAGGCCCTGGCAGCAGTTTGAGAGCCACAGTCGACATTACTGTGTGCTCCCTTGATGAACAAAGCTCCCTCCCTAGCTCCTCTCCCTCTTCTTTGAATCTGTTTTGCTTCCTCTCTTGATTTCTACCTTGAGGGGGTGGGGCAAGAAGCCCTTCGCCAGTGACACAGGCAGCCAATAAACACATATTCCAGAAACACCCTGTCTTAATCTGTGCAGTCTTCTGTAACAAAATACCACAGAACTGGTGGCATGTAAACAACAGAAATTAAATTCTCACAGTGTTCTGGAGGCTAGAAGTCCAAGACCAGGGAGCCAGCATGGTTAGCTGAGGGTCATCTTCCTGGTTTCTAGCCTTCTCTCTGTGTCCTCACATGGTGCAAGAGCTAGGGAGCTTGCTGGGGTCCCTTTTATAAGAGCATTAATCCTATTTGTGAGGGCACCATTCTCATGACCTAACTGTCTCTCTAAAGCCCACCTTCTAATGCTGTAACACTGGGCATTAGGATTTCAACATATGTAACTTAGGAACACACAAACATTCGGGTCATAGTACTCAGGCTCCTTGCATTGCAGGTGGAACTCTCTCCCTATTCCAAGTTTTATAGCAATACTTCAGAGATCATGATGGGAAACTCTCTTGTCTACGGCAGAACCAGGGAACTTCACAGGTGGGCAATACATGAGAAAGTCAGACTGCTTTGAAGGCCCAGAAGACAAAGGGCCAGCTATGACACATAAATGGAAGGCAGTCGAGGAAATAAATAGTTTCTGCATGCGCTTTGGTTCTAAAAATAAAATAATTCAAATTTCTAGTAATACATATTGAAACCAATTTAAATCTATGCTAGGAAAAATCATGTTAGGGTTTGTTGAAGAGAAGGTTGTACCTCGGAATAATCTCAGATATATCACAGGAATTATTTTGGCTGAGACAATTGGTATAAGTTGTGGCCATAGCTAGGTGCATTGTACTTATACACCTTGAAGGAGCATTTCACGGACATCACTTTTCTTATTATCTGAGTGTGAATTGAACAGTTAATTTCTTGGATAAGAAGCAGATCGACTCAGAGTTTTGTTTCTTTGCATTGTCTCTTAGGTATGTGGATGGTTTTAGGGTTTTATATCCTGATCTAAGAGACACAGACTGAGCTTCTCTCCTTCTCTTTCTATTCGTGGGACTTAGAGAAACTGGCTAAGAAGTGGACCTCATAGTAGACATTAGGCTTAAGAGAAAGCAGTCAAAGTGGAGGATTTCCTATAAAACCTGAGAAATAAATTGGAGTCATTTTTGCTTCATTAGTCAAGGATGAGGTGATTCCCCAAGGAGAAGTCTTATTTCTATGTCATTTCCTTCACAAACCCTCCATTGAAGCTGAGATGATAGAAGATATTGACATTTCTACCACTAAGGCACCGCCGAGTTCCACATGGTCTTAGCTACATCATCTCAACTACCTGAGAATGTGGGTGGCTGTAACACCCTCCTCGGTGAAATGGGCCATCAACGTGCTTCTGAGGGTCTACGTACAATTAGGCAGTAATACCGTCTCTTTGGTGAGTGTAAAGTTGGGGTTTTTGAACCCAAATGCACATTCTTCTCTGGAAAAATAAGAAGGAAATGCTGTCCCTTTGAATCTTGGCACCATGTTCCCCCTACCTACCGCTAGGGTTATCTTCTTCAGGGAATCAGAGCAGTAGTACTATCAGCTCCTTCTGCGTTCCTGGGTGAATATGAAGACAAGACAATCAAAGGAGCTAACAAGAATTGTTATCACAAGGAATCTTTGACTTGTATCTTCACTACTTCTTGCTGCTTTAGTTCTTGTCTTTCCACTACCTCAAGCATCACCTGCTGATGAAGATAATGCCAAAGCCACCGGCAGAAGGGCAAGAAGCCTGGGGCTTCATTCAAGGTCCCTTTGATGTCTCTTACAATGAACATGCTCTGGTCTGAACCTCTAGTCAATGTCTTCAATGGCTCTTCTACCACATAGGTCGTTTCAGTTTTAACTGTACCTCTAAGAGCCAAGTTAGGAGTGGATTCTTTGCTGCTCTCTGAAAATCAAGTATTCAAGAGAAAGAAATTGTACTTATTTTCCCTGACCAGAATTTCCATAAATACGTTGTGACCCACGCTATAGTTGTTCTCCTTTCCACTTCACAGTAAAAATCATATCCTGACTTCTGCCTCTTAGAGGACGAACCAAGCATACTTTTCCATATTCTTTCTGCTAACTATAACTAAAAACTCTGTAAATAATATATATTTATCAAACAACAGAAGATTCTGAAATGTGGAGAGAAGGCAGACTACCGAAAGGCCTCAGAATGCAAAAATAAATGACAAAATGATGAATTTCCTCGTCTTTCTTTTTGCTTCACATATCACAAACTTAGCTGAAGAGGCCAGCAAACTGAAAACACCAACAGATATGAACAACAGTCACAAAAGCCCCAAGAGAGGTGTGGACAGAAAACTAGCCTGGCAGGACAGAAACTTTTATACAATAACCACTTTACCACAGCCAACCACCACAGGGAAAATCTATGGCCTCATCCCCACCCATGCAAGAAAAGGCTGAGTGAGAGAAGACTAGGTTTCCACCTACACAAATATTTAATAGGGGTTCCACACCCAACCTCCCAAAACTGGAGTGGTGTCAGAGAAAGCTGAGTAGAATCAGAGCTTGATCTCTGTTAGCTGATAATGAGGCCTCCCTTAAACACACGTGTGAGTGGAGACCACGTGAAGAGCCACGAGTTCAAGGCCCATCTGGCAGTAACAAGATGGCTTTTTCCTTCTCTTCTGTGGTAGTCAAAGGAGGCCTGATGGAGAGTCAGTGGCTTTCATCAGCACCCAGTGCTAACAAAGCCAACCATTTATCTGTGTTGTCAGTAACGTCATTAAAACGATCTGACAAAGGCTTGAAAGAAGACATCACAAAAATACGCCAATAAGCAATTGTTGTACATGAAACCAATAGAAACTCTCAGCAAAGAAATAAAAGTTTTAAGCAAAGAAGCATAAGATATGAAATACAAACAAAAGGATAATTTAGAACTGAAAAGTACAATGCTGAAACTTTAAAAAGCACAATGGATAGTGTCCACAGCAGCAAAAAAGAGTGATAGAGGAAATAATCGGTGACCTTGAAAATAAAGCAATAGAAATTTCCTCATCTGAAAAACAGAGAGAAAATAGACTTAAAGAAAATTAAGAGAGCCTTGGGGATTTGGAGGAATATAACTCACGGTCAAACATTGATATCATTGGAATCCCAGAAAGGAGAGGAGAAAGAGGACATGCTGGAAAAGTAGCCATACAATGAAAGCCTCCAAAGTGCCGTAAAATGTATAAACCTATAGATTTCAGAAGCTGAGTTGAATTCTAAAAGGGATAAATCCAAAGAAATCAATACCAAGATACAACATACGCAGACCTCTGAACACTAAAGACAAAAATAAAAATAAAAAAGGAAATCTTGAAAACCATAAGAAGTCATGGAGGCCAGAAAGAAGTGGCATAACGTTATTCAAGAGTTGGGAAAAAACTGTAAACCAGATTTGTATATGCAGTAAAATATCCTTCAAGAGTGAATTGGACATCAATACATTTTGAAATAAAGGAAAAGAAAGAAAAATTGTTGTCAGTAGACTCATCCTGCAAGAATGGCGAAAGAAAATTCTGAAGAAAGAGAGAAATATTGACAAAGGGAACCTTGGGTCACAACGGAAAAAAATGCAACAGACCAAAATATAGAGGTAAACACAATAGGCTTTCCTTTTCCTCTTGAGTTTTATAAATTATGTTTGATGGTATACCACAATTTTATCATTGTCTGAAGAGGTCCTAAATGTAAGTATAAAAGATACTTCAGATAATTATGTTATAAATGGGTAAAAGTAAAGGATTACAAGTAGAAATAAGGTCTCTAAGCTTTACTTGAACAGGTGAAGTGATGCCGTCAGTATACTGCCAAATATATAAATGTATTTGGTACTTATAGTATCTACAACTACCAGAGATGTCTCAGAAACTATCACAATAGTAAGCTCCAGGAGTCAGTCACTCCACTGAAACAACCATTAAGCTGGCAAAAGCAATCAGAGTTAACTATTTCAGAACTCTGGAACCCGATCAGACCCAATAACTAGGGAGTGCTTGATGAAGGGCAGCTGAACTAACTTTGGTAATAGCGCTGTGAGTGTGAACCAGCTACCATTCTCTACCTCAACCCTGCTGCTTTCTACCTTCCTAGAACAGTTGGCTGGTGCCAGGGAAATGGTGAGGCCTTAGAAAATGTTAGGGCTATGTATTTTGGCTGGTCTGGTGGTTCCCTGAGTGACCAGTGAAGACTGTTCCCTTTGTTCCACCCCCCTCTGGCTTCAGCGGCTTCCATGGCAACATCTATCAGATGATATAAAAATAAATACATCTCACACACATTTTAAAAAAAAATCCATTCGTGTCAGGACATCTCTGTCAGCTCACAAGCTGATGACAGAGATAATAGAACAGAAACGTTAGTAACCACAGACAACAAGGAATACAGATTTTGCAAAATTAATTTGGAAAAGTCACTTCAAACAATGGATGACTACAACTCCCAAAATACAAAAAAAAAAAAAAAAAAAAAAAAAAAAAAAGCTATCTCTAAGGAGGGCAAGAATCTGACTTTCAGAGTTAGCTCATTATAATACTCAAAATGTCCAGTTATCAACAAAAAAGTATAAAGCATACAAAGAGGCAGGAAGATATGGCTTTTAACAGAGGTAAAAATGTTAGAACATATTTCTGAAAAAGTCTGAATATTGGAATTATTAAAAATGATAGATCAACCACAATGAAATATCACTTCACACCTATCAGAATGGCTATCATTTGAGAAAGGGGGACTCATTTGCACTGTTAGTGGGAATGCAGATTGGCACAGCCACTGTGGAATACAGTATGGAGATACCTCAAAATATTAAAAATAGATCTGCCTTTGTAATCCCACTCCTGGGAACATATCCAAAGGGACTCAAAGCACTAATTCGAAAGGACATAAGCACCCCTACATTTATTGCAGCATTATTTACAATCACCAAGATGCGGAAGCAGCCCAGGTGCCCATCAGTAGATGAGTAGATAAAAGAACTATGGGACATTTACACAATGGAATACGGTTAAGCCGTAAAAAAGGAAGAGAAAGCAAGTTTTATCCTTTGTGACAGTATAGATAGACCTGGAGAACATTATGCTAAGTGAAAGAAGCCAGTCAGAGAAAGATGAATACCATATGATTTCACTCATACATGGAATCTAATGAAGAAACGGAACTAACAAGCAAAATAGAGACAGACTCATAGATAGAGAGCAGGATGACAGCTAAGTGGTGAGGAGAGGGTAGTGGGGAGGAATTGAACAAAGAGGGAAAGGGACTCATGGACATGGACAACAGTGTGGTGATTACGGAGGAGGGGGCTACAAGGGGACTCAATGGTAATGGAAAGAAATACAATAAGAATAAATTAATTAATTTTTAAAAACGGCCAGACTTTTCCGAGGTGGTTTTATCATTATATTTCCACCAGCAATAATCCAGTTTCTCGGGGTTCGTGTTGTCACAGTGTTTTAGTTTGGCCATTCTGATAGGATATAGTGATAGCACATTGTGGTTTTACTTTACATTTTCTTAACGGCTAATAATGCCAAACATCTTTTGATGTGCTTTTTTGCCATCTTATTTGGGGAAATATCTCTTCATGCCTTTTGGCCATGCTCCAGTTGGATTGTTTGCCTTTTTACTGTTGAATTTTCAGAGTACTTTGTGTACTCTAGCTCCTAGTCATTTCTCAGATACGGAGTTCGAAAATATTTTTTCTACGGTGAAACTTTTCTTTTCATCTGCTTAGCAGTCTTTCACAGAGCAAAATGTTTTCAGTTTGCTAAGTTCCAGATTATTGATTTTCTCTTTAATGAATTGTGTTTTAGGTGTGAAACCAAGAACGTTTTGCCTAGCCTCAGTTCCTAAACATGTTCCACTGTGCTATTTTTTTCTGAAACGTTTACAGTTTTATATTTTACATCGAAGTCCATGATCCATTTTGAGTTAGTTTTTGAATAAAGTGTTAGACTTAGGTTGAAGTTTATTTTTTTTCCCATGGCTGTGCGATAGCTGTAGCATCATTTGTTGAAAGACTATTTTACTGAATTCCTTTTTCTCCCTTGTCCAAACCAGTTCAGAGGAGTTATATGGGTCAGTTTTTGCATTTTCTGTCTGGTCCCTTAATCCATGTCTCTGCCCGTCTTCCATCATAACCTTCTTCGATTAGATAGATCTTGATTCCTCCCACTTTTTCCATTTTTTTCCCCTCCCAACATTGGCTTAGGTATTACAATTCCTTTTTTTTTTTTTTTTTTTTTTTAATGTGAAGAGATTTTTTGAGATGCAGGGGAGGTTTGCTGGCTTATTTATTTATTTATTTATTTAGCTTTTATTTTTTTATCCCTCTAAAGTTTTTTGTTTGTTTGTTTATGTGTTATAGCTGTCCCACTTAATTCACAATTGCTTCCCCCCACCCTGCCCACCCCTTTTACCATAGTCAATCCCCACCCCATTATCCATGTCAATGGTCATTTATACATGCTCTTTGACTAGACCATTCCCCTTCTTACCCCACTTCTCTCCCTCCCTGCTCCCCTCTTGTCACTGTGAACCTGCTCCTTGCTTACATGCCTCCGGTTCAGGTGCTCGTTTGTTTGTGTTGTTCATTAGTTTCCTGTATTAGGTGATAGCATATAATATATATAGTATTTGCTATCATCCATTAAATCATCCTTGCAGCCCTGGAAGGAATCCCACTTGATCGTGGTGTATGATCCTTCTAATGTGTTGCTGCATCCAGTTTGCCAATATTTTGTTGAGGATTTTAGGATCTCTGTTCATCAACGATATTGACCTGTAGTTTTCTTTCTTTGTGGTGTCTTGACCTGGTTTTGGAATTAGGGAAATACTGGCCTCATAGAAAGAGTTTGGAAGTCTCCCCTCTTCTTGAATTTTTTGGAGTAGTTTGAGAAGGATAGGCTATAGTTCTTCCCTAAATGTTTTATAAAATTCGCCTGTGAAGCCATCCGGTCCACGGCTCTTGAGTGCTGGGAGTTTTCTGATTACTGTTTCTATTTTCAATACTTGTTATCGGTCCATTCAGGCTTTCTGCTTCTTCTTGATTCAGTTTTGGAAGGTTATATGTTTCCAGAAATCTGTCCATTTCATCTAGGTTGCCAAATTTCTTGTGATACAGTTGTTCGTAGTAATTTCTTACAATCCTTTGTATTTCTGTGGTATCGGTTGTGATTTCTCCTCTTTCACTTTTGATTTTATTTATTTGGGTCCTCTCTCCTTTTTTCTTGATGATCCTGGTTAAAGGCTTGTCGGTGTTCTTTATCTTTTCAAAGAACCAGCTGCAGCTCCTACTCTTGTTGCTCTTTTGAATTGTTTGGTTAGTCTCTATGTCATTTAATTCTGCTCTCATCTTGATGATTTCCTTCCTTCTACTCGCTCTGGGCTTTGTTTGTTGTTGTTCCTCTAGTTCTTGTAGCTGTAGGGTTAGATGTTTTATTTGAGATTCTTCTATCCTTTTTAGGTAGGCCTGTGTTGCTAAGAACTTTCCTCTCAGGCCTGCTTTCGCTGTATCCCATAGGTTTTTGGTTGTTGTGTGTTCCTTTCCATTTTTTTCCAGAAACTTCTCGATTTATTCTTTGATGTCATTGTTAACTCATTCATTATTTAATAGCATATTATCCATTCTCCATGAGTTTGAAAGGTCTTTGCGTTTTTTCCTTAAGTCCTTTTTATTCGTCTTTCTCTGACTGGCTTATTTCACTTAGCATAATGTTCTCCAGGTCTGTCTATACTGTTACAAAGGGTAAAAACCTGCTTGCTCTTCTTTTTTACGACTTAGCAGCATTTAAAACGAAATGCCCCATACTTCTTTTATCTACTCATCTACTGATGGACACTTGGGATGCTTCCGTATCTTGGTGATTGTACATAATGCTGCAATGAACACAGGGGTGCTTATGTCCGTTCAAATTAGTGTTTTGTGTCCCTTCGGATATATCCCCAGAAGTGGGAACATTGGGTCAAAAGGCAGACCTATTTTTAATTTTTTTGAGGTATCTCCATACTGCATCCCAATCAGCATTCCTACCAACAGTACAGGAGGGTTCCCTTTTCTCCACATCCTCACCAGCACTTATTGCTTTTTGACTTATCGATGATAACCCCTCTGACAGGTGTGAGGTTATATCACATTGTGGTCCTCATTTGCATTTCTCTGATGATCAGTGACATTGAGCACCTTTTCATATGTCTATTGGCTATCTGTATGCCTTCTTTGGAGAACTGTCTATTCAGCTCCTTTGCCCACTTTTTAAGTGGGTTACTTGGGTTTTTGGTGTTGAGTTTTGTAAATTCTTAATGAATTTTGGATATTAACCTCTTATCAGATGTATTGGTGGGTATGTTCTTCCATTCTGTGGGTTGTCTTTTTATTTTGTGGATGTTTTCCTTTGCTGTGCAATAGCTTTTTTAGTTTGATGTAGTCCCATTTGTTTATGTTTTCTTTTGTTTCCCTGGCCTGGGGAGATATATCCAATAAAATATTGCTACAAGCCATGCCTGATATTTTATTGCCTAGGTTTTCTTCTATGACTTTTATGGTTTTAGGTCTAATATTTAAATCTTTAATCCATTTTGAATTTATTTTTGTGTGTGGTGTAAGAATGTGGCCTAGTTTCATTTTGCTGCATGTATCTGTCCAACTTTCCCAAGACCATTTGGTGAGTAAGCATTCTTTAGTCCATTGTGTGTGTGCTTGCTTCCTCTGTCACATATTAATTGAGTGTAAAGGTGTGGATTTATTTCTGGGCTCTCTGTTCTGTTGCACTGATACAGGCATGTGCTTTTTTTATGCCAGAGCCATGCTGTTTTGAATACTATGGCTTAATTGTATAGTTTCACATTAAGTAGCGTGATTTCGCCAACTTTCTTCTTTTCTCTCAGGATCCCTGTTGCCTTTTGCGGTTTCATCTCAACTTTTAAATATTTGTTCTAGCTCTGTGAAATATGCCATGGGTTCTTGATGGAACTTGTGTTGAATCTACAGATTGCTGGGTGGCTTGGACATTTTAATGATGCTAATTCTTCTTATGCTTGAACACAGTATGTGTTTCCACTTGTATCTTCTTCAATGTCTGGTAATTTCCTGAGAAGAGGTCTTTTACATCCTTGGTCAGGTTTATTGCTAGGGATTTTATATTTTTTGAAGCAATTGTGAATGGACTTGTTTTCTCAGTTTCCCTATCCGTTAGTTCGTTATTGGCTTGTAAAATGCAACTGATTTCTGGATATCAATTTTGTACCGCGCTACTTTGTGAAATTCATTTATCCATTCTAGTAACTTCTTGTGGAATCTTTGGGAGTCTCTATGTACAAAAACATTTCATCTGCAAAGAAAGACAGTTTTACTTCTTTCTTTCCAATTTGGATGGGTTTTATTTTTCTTCTTGTCTGATTGCTATGGCTAGGATTTCCAGTACTACGTTGAATAAGAGAGGTGAAAGTGGACATCCCTGCCTTGTTCCTCATCTTGAGGGGAACATTGTAGTTTTTGCCCATTGAGTATGGTGCTGGCAGTTCGTATGTCATATATGGCCTTTATTATGTTTAGGTATGTTTCCTCTATTCCCATTTTGCTGAGAGTTTGTATCAAAAATGGGTGCTGGATTGTATCAAAAGCTTTTTTTGCATCTATTGATATGATCATGTGGTTTTATCCTTCATTTTTTAAATAGGTGAATCACATTTTTTGATTTGTGAATGTTGTGCCAACCTTGCATTTCTGGAGTGAATCCCACTTGATAAAGATCTGTGACCTTTTGGATGCATCGCCATATTTGGTTTGCTAATATTTTGTTGAGGATTTTAGCATCAGTGTTCATCAGGGACTTTGGGCTATATTTTTCTTCCTTTGTAGAATCTTTTACGAGGTTTTGGAATTAGAATAATGCTGGTCTCATAATATGAGTCCGGGAGTCTTCCCTCCCCTTCAATTTTATTTTAAAATGTTTGAGGAGAGGTGTTAGTTCTTCTCAGAATGTTTGGTGAAATTCACCTGTGAAGCCATCTGGTCCAGGGCATTTGTTTGTTGGGAGGTTTTTAAAGATTATTATTACTGCTTCAATTTCACCAGGTGTAATATGTCTACTAAGATTTTCTGATTCATCTTGATTTGTTTTTGAAAGAGTGTGTGTTTCTAGGCATTACTCCATTTCGTTCAGGTTGTCCAGTTTGTTGGCATATTTTATTGTTGTTCGCAATATCTTTTTTATAAGTCTTTGTATTTCTTTGGCGTCAGTTGTTATTTTTCCGCTTACATTTCTGATTTTATTCATTTGCATCCTTTTATTTTCTTGATGAGTCTGGTGAAAGGCCTGCCAATCCTTCTTATCTTTTCAGAGAACCAATTCTTAGATATATTAATCTTTTGTATCTTTTTTAGATTCTATTTTATTTATTCCAGCTGTGATATTTATTATTTCCTTCCTTCTGCTCACTTTGGGTTTTGTTCGTTATTCTTTTTCAAGTTCCTTTCAGTGTAAAGTGAAATCGTTCATTTGAGCTTTTTCTTGTTTTTTTTGAGATAGGCCTGCAATGATATGAATTTATTTCTCAGGATTGCTTGCTTTCCCAGTGTTTTCACAGAGTGTGAATTGTTGTGTCCTTATTTTCGTTTGTTTCAAGGTATCTTTTGATTTCTCCCTTGATGTCATTGTTGACCCATTCATTGTTTAATAACATACTTATGTCTTAATATGTGGTCTATCCTAGAAAATGTTCCATGTGCACTTAAAAAGTACATATAGTCTGCTGCTTTGGGATGAAATGCTCTGAAGATATCAATTAAATACATTTGGTCTAATGTGTCATTTAAGGCCGCTCTCTCCTTGTTGGTTTTCTGTATAGAAGATCTATCCATTGAAGTCAAAGGGGCGTGAACATTTCTGACTCTGTCTGTATTCCTGTAGGGTAGTTTGTTTTTAAAAATCAACACATAAAGTTATCATACAACACATAAAGTTATCATACAACCCAGTTATTGCACTCCTCACATTCATCCCTGAGAAATAAAGACTTGTATTCCTACACAACTGTAATAGCATAAACAATAAAACTTTCTAAAAAAATAACTCTGTAATGGTCTCTATCGTGTATTTACATGTAAGTTAGCACATCGTGAATCAGTAAGGTGACAATCAGCAGGCCATTGCAAGGTTAGAGAAATAGACCAAATCTCTCTGCCAAACATAGATCACAACTTGAAGTGAACTTTGTAGTTTTCTACAACAAATACTCTAATACCATTTTCTATGATAAACATCCATGGTCTCAAGGTGGAACAATTAACAACAACAACAACAAAACCAAACATTTCAATGTCCTCTAAATGTTTTTGTTTTAGCTAAGGAGACTGATCAGCACATCTTTAAAAAACAAAAAAGAAAACAAAACAAGTAAGTATAGATTCAACTTAAAATTTACTTTAAAGGTTATGTAAATATTAGTTGACCTTCTCTTGTCTTTCTAAGCAAAAGTTAATGGTTAGTTTATCACATAACAAACTCAAAAGCAGCTGCTTCCACTACAGTCCCTGCTATTGAATTTTAAGGCATCAAGTCTTGACATAATTTGCATCAAGCCTGGATTAAAGATGTCTAAAACGTATCATTTTCTTAGCCCACTTTATGACCTAGAAAAGCTTATTTGGACACAAACGTTCTGTGAGACAGCCTTTTCATTATTCAGGTAAATATCAGGTAACATTTTCTAATAATAATAATAATGAGGGTGAGATGAAACTTGGAAGTGATGGATGCATTATGACAGATTGTAATAATGGTCACGGATGTGTGCTTACGCTGAAACTCATCAAGTTGTATACGTTAATATGTACAGCTTTCTATATGTCAAGCATATAAAATGATTTTTAAAAAGAGCTGTTCAAAAGGGAGTAGGTTGCTTGGAAAGTAACAAGTTTTTTTGCTTCAGCGAAAGTATTAAATAACCTTCCTAGAAGTTTGAGGAGAGCATATCTAATATCTAATTCAATTAGAAGATTCAGAACGGGCCAGCCCAAGGGTACCATCGACACCGAGTGACACTGTCCTTACTTTCAAATGCTGGTGCCTCATGAGTCCTTCCACTGTTTCTCCTCACCCTGGAATTGGGGACCATTGAAACTGTATTCAGAGAAAATTATAAATGTATATCTTTTAGGCACAGAACTCATAGAAATGTGCATAAGCCAAACTGTAATGTTGATCAAGACTCTAACCTGAGGCTTTTATTTCTTGTCTCTCGTTCCAGTTCAGACGTTACCTGCTCCTTCCGGTGTCCACACTCCTGCCTCTGAATTCCTGTGTGGTACAGGCATAAAACTGGAGAACCTGTCAGTGCAGGAGGAAATTCCTCCATTCATCAGGCAGCAGGTTTCCTTCAAAAACTTTCTTCTTCCAGGAGAGGCTGCATGAAGTCCATCGCCTCTTCACTTTAGTCTGAAGAATCAATTAAAGAGGATCAGGAAGCTGGGGGACCGTCACTCCGAGGCCCGGGAGGGAGAAAAATGCTCTTTGTTTTGCCTTTGTTTCCCTCCAGCTGGAGGGCGGCCTGGATAAACAGCTGCTGGGAAACTCACTGGGTGGCTTGAGCCTCTTTATTTGTTAATTGCAAAGCAGTGGAGACAAAATTGCGTCCAAGAACTGCAGCTATGAGGAACAAGTCAAAGGTAAGGAAGAGAGATTAAGCAGAGTAAGCTACCTCATATACCCTCTGCTGCCTTTTCCTCCAAATGTGGTTCTCCAGAGGCAGCAGCTGTTAACATTGAATTTACTTCATCAAGCAAGGTGAATTAGGGAGAGCCCCATTTAGGGAAAGTACCTGCAAATCACCCACACACCTGCTGCCACCTATTCATCAATGTAAACCTGTTCTAGTTTTTTTTTTTTTTTTTTTTTTTAAGGCTGGTCTTCCTGGAGTGACACTGGCCTCATTTCAGCCAACTATTATTATCCCCATTTACAGATGAGAAACATTGCTATGTTCTTGTCTAATACCGGAAAGCTAGGGATTTAGAACATGGTCGGTACCCTTTGAGAAGCTTAATGCTTCCTTAAAAACTTTGTGCCAGATTTCTCCCTCTTGCTTTTCCTGAGTTGCTTTTTACACTGCCTGGTGTCTTGGGAGGCTGGCTAGTGAACTATATGAGGCCTTGCCCTCCAGATTCCAGGTGGCATCAGCCAGGAGGATCCCTGAGGAGATCAGAAAGGGGAGGAGAGCAGGTTCCCTTCAGACCCATGTGGAGCGGTGCTGGGTGGACCCCACCATCAGTATCTCTCCCTCTAGGCGCCCCTTTCTCCTCACTTCCCCTTCCAGGTGCTGGGAGCTCAGTATACCTGGGTGTGGTGAGGGCTTACCTGTCACAAAGGCAGGAGTAAACTTCCCTTTTCGTTGTGATCTTCCTGTCTTCTGCCTACACTTCTTTGAACAGACCACTTTATTAAGCACTGCTTAAATATCCTAACTTTGAACTATCCTAACCGTCTGTTTCCCGGAACCCTGAAACAAGTGTCAATCTTACATAAAGCAGACAACTGTTTGAGAGAATATAACATACTAACTTGTTGTTAAGAACTGTAGCTTTCAAAGATGGAGGAATTGTGAAGAATCGATATGCAAGATCTCTATCAAGCCCAAGGGCCACTATGGCATGGACGTGCCATTTATGATCCAGGAGAAGCTTCTGTGTCCCTCAAGCCTACTACATAGGACTCAGAGCACAATATTAAAGAGGCTTTCTTTTGTCTTTGTTACAGCTTCCCCTTGACACGTGATTTTGAAAGAAACCATCCTATATAGGTGAAGAATGGCTGTCAAAGTTACTGCTGTAGTGGAAGGCAGTGAACCCTATATTTTCTTTTCTGGAAAGAAGGTACCTGAAAGTTACAGGGGTTTTCAACTACCTGTGATGAGGATGCCCAATGTGATGGCAGAGTGGGAGGCAGGGAAAGGTCAAGTGCAGACCTAGGAAGTAAAGATGGTATATGGAGTCTGCTCCGCCTACCCCCAATGCATTCTTCCAATGTTTAGAACTCGACCTTCATCTTTCACAAGAACAGCTCAAGAAACAAAATGGAGGCAACCTGTGTTCCCAATCCTTATGGTTCAGCAGCATAATGAAGTGTGCAGGATTGTAGTGAAAACTGTGCAGAAACATGGGAACGGTGTACGATATAAAATTGAATAAAGTAGAACATGAAGCAGTGCATATGCCATGGTTACATCTGAAAAGATATACATGTACACAGATTCTGGAAGGACACAACAGCAACAAAAATCTAGTGTGTTGGAGTGATAAAGCTCTAGGTTTCCTTTCTCTGATTTTTGGTCTTTTGTGTCTTTGTTGGAAGAGATAGAGGGCCTCTCTTTTGAGATTTTTTATTTATTTATTCTTAGAGAAGGGAAGGGAGGGAGAAAGAAGAGAGAAACATTGGCGTGAGAGAGAAACATCGATCGGTTGCCTCTCTTACAGGTGCCCCAATGGGGACCTGGCCTGCAATCCAGGCATGTGCCCTGAGCAGGAATTGAACCAGTGACTTCTCACTTTAATGGATGATGCCCAACCAGTTGAGCCACACTGGTTAGGGCACTACTTGGCCTCTTGACCCATTGTATATCTTGCTCAGAATGCCAGGACTAAAACATTTTTATTTTAATCAGAGTTTCTCTCAACTCAGGGATTCCTTGAATCTGCATGTTTATTCCCAAGTAACTTATTGAAATCCCTTACTTGCTATTAAGTTGAAACCTGAGCCTGCCAGTAGTACCTGCATGTGGGTATCCCTTCCAGATTTTTCATGAAATTTACCCTGAGGGCCCTCATGGGTGGGCTCCCTTCCTCTTTTGAATGCTGATTCTTACATTGGTTTGGCCATATCTCTGCAGGGCTTTTCTTAAGGGACAAAGGAAGCGTTTAAGGCCTGTCTCTGAAGTATTGTTATTTCCAAACACAATTCTTTTATTTTTTACTCTTTTCAAAGCAGCAGAAATGCATACGTTTTTGCAAAGAGATGAGAGGTTGTTTAGCTATTGAACTATACTTTGGCTATTACAATAACTAATGATTAGACGAGGGGATTACCCTGGAAAGGGCTACCATTTGAAAACTTCGTCTTTTTCATAAAGTAATTAAAAATGATTGCAGACAAGTTTCCTCTTCTTCTCTTCCCCCAGCTCCCTACTATTCTTTTTGCTCACTCCTCTCTCCCTCCCTAACCTGAACTTGATTGACTAATTCATGAGGTATCTTGACCCCCTTCTTCCTTGCTGCCTCTTACCAAAGGATATGGGAAGCCAGAGTTTCTGGTGGCCAGGGCTGGCCACGTGACCCAATTATGGCCAAGGAAACATAAATGGAAATGTGTTAGGGGGCTTCCGGGACAGACCTGGCTTCTCCATGAAAAGGACAGAGAAGGGAGATCATCGGTAGAGCCTATTTCCCCATCTTCCTGTCTTGAAGGCAGACAGAATCTCTGGGTTTGCAACAGCAATCTTGTCCCCGCGACACAACCAGCATTCAGATGAAAAACGCAAAGATGGCAGAGTAGAAATAGTGCAAGAGCCTGGTCTTTGATGACCTTTTTTCCCAGCTGAGCCAGTGATGGCACACCACCCCCATCGAACTTAATGTCAGTGATAAAAGCAAAGCCCTGGTTCAATACTCTGTGAATTACTATGACCTGCAGAGGAAGCCATTCAAAACTGATACATACCCTTCACCCTTTTTTCCTTCTTTTCATCTGCCTCCCCTTTTGTGTTTTCTTCTTTCCCTGTATGGGCTGAATGCTCCCCCCATTCATATGTTGAAGTTCTAACCTCTAGTACCTCAGAATGTGACTGTATTTGGAGATACTTAAAGAGGTAATCAAATTAAAATAAAATCAAAGTGGGCGTGGATTTAAAAAGAGGAAATTTAGACACAGAGATGGACAGAGAACAGACATGTACAGACACAGGGAGATGGTCATCTATACGCTTAAGAAAGACACCTCTGAAGAAATCAACCGTGATGATACTTTTATCTTAAGCAAGCCTCCAGAAATGTGAGAAACTACATTTCTTTTGTTTAAAAAAGTAATAAGTAAAAAGCAGCTGAAATTCATTCTCTCATAGTTATAGAGGCCAGAGAAGTCTAAGATCAACGTGTTGGCAGGTTGGTTTCTTGTGAGAGCGTCCTGTTTTGCTGGAAATCTGTGGTACACCTGACCCCCAACTTTGTCTTTGCATGGTTTCTCCCTGTGTCCAGGGCAGCAATCATAATGAATCGAGGCCACCCTAATAACGTCATTTTAACTTGATCACTTCTGTAGAGACCCTGTCTCCAAATTAAGGTCATGTTCTGAAGTTCTGCACATTAGGACTTAGGCATGTGAATTTGAAAGGGACACAATTCAACCTACAACACTACCCAAGCTAGAAACCCTAGAGTGAGCTTTGAGTGTTCCCTCTCTCTGCTCCCTGACTCCAATCTTGAACCAAGCTCTGTTGCTTCTCTTCTTGTCTGCTCCCAAGTCTGCACTTTCATCTTCAGGTGACCTCTGTCCCCAACACATCTTCTCCAGTAAGCTTTTCCTGAAAACTGCTATAGTCCTAAGGTCGCACAGTACTAGGTTTGTTACATTGCTCTAGCTGTTCGAGGACACACAGTCACTCTCTAGCACTTCTGAAATCAAATTGGAAAGCCCCTTCCTTGTTCCAGAGCTCTCCATACCTCCCTCATAAATCACCACTCCCTGGGGAGGCTGCCTCGTCCTCAGGAGACACCACGTCCTATATGTTTCTTCTTCCAAGCCTTTATGCAATTTCCATTGCTTAGAATATGCTTCTCTGACTGTTCTAAACTTATAAAGACCAGCCTAAGTCATACTTATTAGTGGCAACCTTTCCCGATGGTTCCCTTCTTAGAATCTTACTAGGTTGTACTATACTCAATATTTACCACTCTGTTCTTCCTTCCTTTCTTCCTTTCTTCCTTCCTTCTTTCCTTCTTTTCTTTCTTTCTTTCTTTCTTTCTTTCTTTCTTTCTTTCTTTCTTTCTTTCTTTCTTTCTTCCTTCCTTTCTCTCTCTCTCTCACTCTCTCTTTCTTTTTCTTTCTTTCTTCCTCTCTCTCTCTCTCTCTCTCTCTCTCTCTCTCTCTCTCTCTCTCTCTCTCTTTTACCATTTTAATATGTGAGTCTGTTCAAGCAAGCTGGGTTATCAAACTAAAGAGGTTCGCCACTTGAGGTGCTCTAATCAAGAAGGAGGCATGGTAGTTTTATTTTGAGGTAGATGGAATTGACATAGTCCAAATGTCAGACATGGAATTCAAAACAATGATGGTGAAGAAGCTCAATATACTCGACAACCTCAAAAACAACTACGACAACCTCCAAGGAAGTTACCAACAGCTGCAAGAAAATTACAGGGAACTTGCAGAGAACTACACCAGCATAAAAAAGACATAGAAACTATCAACAAGAACCAGGAAGAAATGAAGAATGCAATCTCTGAACCGAATAACACAGTAGAAGCAGTCAAAAGCAGAGTAAACGAGGCAGAGGATTGTATTAGTGAGTTAGAGGACAATGTAGGAAAAAATTCTCAGACGATACAGCAAAATGAAAAAAGATTTAAAAAGTATGAAGAAGAGATAAGGGAGTTGCAGGATAGCATAAGGAAGAGCAATATAAGAGTAATCAGAATCAAAGAGGAATCAGAAGAACAAGGAATAGATAAACTGATAGGAAAAATAGTGACAGAAAAATTTCCCAACCTGATGAGAGAAAGAGTTATGCAAGTCCAGAAAGCACAGAGAGTTCCAATAAAGAGGAACCCCCCAAAACCCACTCCAAGGCACATCATAGTTAAAATGGCAACATTCCAAGACAGAGAATCCTAAAATCAGCAAGAGAAAAACAGCAAATAACTTACAAGGGAGCTCCAATAAGGCTGTCAACCGATTTCTCAACAGAAACACTACAAGCCACAAGGGAATGGTCAAAAATATTTCAAGCAATGAAAAACAAAGGCCTACAACCAAGAATATTCGACCCGGCAAGGCTCTCACTCAAAATAGAAGGGGAAATAAGGAGTTTCTCAGACAAAGGAAGACTAAAAGAATACATCTCCACCAAACCAGCATTGCAAGAGATGCTAAAGGGAATAGTCTAAGAAAAAGAAAGAGAAAAAAAAAATTTATATATATATATATATACATAAAGAGTAGAGGAACAGAGGTTCAAAGGGAAATGAATAAATACATGTTGAGAATAACCTTAAATGTAAAAGGATTAAATGCCCCAATTAAAAGACATAGGGTAACAGAATGGATAAGAAAACAGAACCCACATATTTGCTTTCTACAAGAAACACACCTCAAAACAAAAGATTTACATAGACTGAAAGTAAAGGGATATAAAAAAGTATTCCAAGCAAACAGACCTGAAAAAAAAGCTGGCGTAGCAGTACTCATATCAGACAAAACGGATTTCAAAGCAAGGGCAATACAAAGAGACAAAGAAGGACATTTCATAATACTTAAAGGAACAGTCCATCAAGAAGATATACCTGGCTGCTGTGGCTCAGTGGATTGAGCGTCAGCCTGCGAGCCAAGTGTCGGTGGTTCGATTCCCAGTCAGGGCACATGACTCGGTTGCACATCAGGTCCCCAGTTGGGGGCGCGAGTGAGAGGCAACCACACAGTGATGTTTCTCTCCCTCTCTTTCTCCTTTCCCTCTCTCTAAAAATAAATAAATAAATAAACAAACTAACAAATAAATTATTAAAAAAAAAAAAGAAGATATAACACTGATAAACATATATGCACCCGACATAGGAGCACCCAAATACATAAAGCAAATAGTAGAAGACCACAAGAAGGATATTAACAACGACACACTCATAGTAGGGGACTTCAACACTCCATTATCAACAACAGACAGATCATCCAAGCAAAGAAACACCAAGGATATACAGGCATTGAACAACACACTAAACCACACGGAATTAACTGATTATATATATATATATATATATATATATATATATATATATATATATATATATATATACAGAACTTTTCACCCCAAAGAAGCAAAATGTACATTCTTTTCAAAGGCACATGGGACGTTTTCAAAGATAGACCATATGATAGGACACAAAACAAGCCTCAACAAATTCAAGAAAATTGAAATGATATCAAGCATCATTTCAGACCACAATGCCTTGAAACGAAACATCAACCTCAGAGAAAAGAATCAAAGACACCCAAACTCATGGAGAATGAATAACACGCTATTAAATAACGAATGGGTTAACAATGACATCAAAGAGGAAATCAAGAAATTTCTAGAAACTAATGACAATGAACACACAACAGCCCAAAACCTATGGGACACGGCAAAAGCAGTCCTAAGAGGGAAGTTCATAGCAATACAGGCATATCTGAAAAGAACAGAAGAAGCTCAAGTAAAAAAAAAAACAAACAAAAAATAAAACTAATCCTAAAGCTACAAGAACTAGAACAACAGCAACAAACAAAGCCTAGGGCAAGAAGAAGAAAGGAAATCCTCAAGATCAGAGCAGAATTAAGTGACATAGACACTAAATAAACACTCCAAAAAATCAACAAAACCAAGAGCTGGTTCTTTGAAAAAATAAACAAAATCGATAAGCCTCTAGCCAGGTTCATCAAGAAGAAAAGAGAGAAGACACAAATAAACAAAATCAGGAAGGAAAGAGGAGAAATCACGACTGATACCTCAGAAATACAAACAATTGTAAGAAATTACTACAGACAACTGTATGGCAAGAAATTCGACAACCTAGAAGAAATGAACAAATTTCTAGAAACGTATAACCTTCCAAAACTGAACCAAGAAGAAGTAGAAAGTCTCGACAGACCAATAACAAAGGAGGAAATCGAAACAGCGATCCAAAAGCTCCCTGCACACAAAAGCCCTGGACCGGATGGCTTCACAGGCAAATTTTACAAAACATTGAGGGAAGAACTAACTCCTACCCTAACCAAACTATTCCAAAAAATGCAAGAAGAGGGAAAAAATCCCAAACTCTTTCTACCCTAATTCTAAACCAGGTCAAGACACAACGAAGAAAAAGAACTACAGGCCAATATCACTGATGAACATAGATGCTAAAATCCTCAATACGATTTTGGCAAACAGGATCCAGCAATACATCAAAAAGATCATACACCATGATCAAGTGGGATTCATCCCGGGGATGCAAGGATGGTTTAATATTCTCAAAGCAATAAATATAACACATCACCTAAACAAAATGAAAGACAAAAATCACATGATCCTATCTATAGATGCAGAGAAAGCATTTGATAAAGTACAACACCCATTGATGATGAAAACACTCAGCAAAATGGGAATAGAGGGAGCATACGTTAACATAATTAAGGCTATATAGGAGAAGCCCGAAGCCAACATCATACTCAATGGACAAAAACTGAAAGCGTTCCCCTGAAATCAGGAACTCGACAAGGCTGTCCACTCTCTCCACTCCTATTCAACATAGTGTTGGAAGTCCTAGCCACAGCAATCAGACAAGACAAAGAAATAGAAGGCATCCAAATTGGGAAAGAAGACGTAAAACTATCACTATTTGCAGACGACATGATAGCATACCTAGAAAACCCTATAAACTCCACTAAAAGACTACTCGATATAATAAGTGAATTTGGCAAAATAGCAGGGTACAAAATAAGTATACAGAAATCTAAGGCATTTCTGTACACCAACAATAAACTATCGGAGACAGAGGCAAAAGAGAAAATACCATTTACTATAGCAGCAAGAAAAACAAAATACCTAGGAATAAACTTAACCAAAGAGATAAAAAGACCCGTACACTGAAAATCACGCCACATTGAAGGAAGATACAAAAAAAATAGAAGCAAATACCATCTTCTTGGATGGGAAGAATCAACATCATCAAAATGGCCCTACTACCCAAAGCAATTTACAGATTCAATGCAATCCCTATTAAAATGCCATTGACATATTTCACTGACCTAGAACAAATACTCCAAAAATTCATATGGAACAAAAAAGACCCCGAATAGCAAAAGCAATCTTGAGACAGAAGAACACAGCAGGAGGAATCACGATACCAGACATCAAACAATACTACAAAGCCACTGTGATCAAAACAGTCTGGTACTGGCATAAGAACAGACACATAGATCAGTGGAACACAATAGAGAGTCCAGAAAACAACCCAGGCCTCTATGGTCAACTAATCTTTGATAAAGGAGGAAGGGACATAAAATGGAGTGAGAAGAGCCTCTCTAACTAATGGTGCTGGGAAAACTGGACAGGGACGTGCAAAAAAATGAAACTAGACCACCAACTTACACCACACACGAGAATAAACTCAAGATGGATTAAAGACTTAAATGTAAGACGTGACACCACAAAAGTCCTAGAGGAAAACGTAGGCAGGAAAATTTCAGATATCCCACGTAACAATATCTTCACGGATACATCTCCTAAGGCAAGAGAAATAAAGGAAAAAATAAACAAATGCGACTACATCAAACTAAAGAGTTTCTGCTCAGCAAAAGAAAACATCAGCACGATGAAAAGGAAACCAACCATATGGGAAAACATATCTGCCAATGATATCGCAGACAGGGGACTGATCTCCAAAATATATAAGGAGCTTATATGACTCAACATCAAGAAAATAAACAACCCAATTAAATAACGGGCGAAGGACCTGAACAAACACTTCTCCGAAGAGGACATACAGAAGGTCCATAGGCACATGAAAAAATGCTCAACATCATTGGCCATCAGGGAGATGCAAATAAAAACCACAATGAGACACCACTTTACACCTGTCAGAATGGTCATCATCAACAAATCAACAAACAACAAATACTGGCCAGGATGTGGAGAAACGGAAACCTACTGCACTGTTGGCGGGAATGCAGACTGGTGCAGCCACTATGCAAAACAGTATGGAATTACCTCAGAAAACTAAAAATGGAACTGCCTTTTGAAACAGCGATTCCACTGCTAGGATTATACCCGAAAAATCCTAAAACCCTAATTCAAAAAAACCTATGCACCCCTATGTTCATAGCAGCCCTGTTTATAATAGCTAAGTGCTGGAAACAGCCTAAGTGCCCATCTGTAGATGAGTGGATCAAAACACTGTGGTACATTTACACAATGGAATACTATGTAGCAGAAAGAAAGAAGGAACGCCTGCCATTTGCGACAACATGGATGGAACTAGAGAGAATTATGCTTAGTGAAATAAGCCAGGCAAAGATAGCAAAATACCGTATGATATCACCTAATACAGGAAACTAAAGAGCAACACAAACAAACGAACTGAATAGGACAAAGACTAGAATAGCAGTCAGTAGTGGGGAGGGGGGAGGGAGAGAAGGGGGATAAGTATGGGAAGGGACTAGTCAAGGAATGTGTATAAACGACTCATGGACATGGACAATGGGGAGGGATATGATTGTGGGAGAAGGGATGGGCTGGGTGGGGGGAGCAATGGGGGAAAATGGGACAACTGTAATTGAAAAACCAAAAAATAAATAAATAAAAGGAAAAATAAATAAATAAAACAAACCAGCAAACATAAAACAAGCGAAATTATCATTGAGTGTTACCTCTGACCACAAAGGAATCAATAACAAAAGTAACAGGAATATCCCCAAATACTTTGAAACTAAACAATGCACCACATTGATCAAAGGGGAAATATTAAGGCAAATAAAAACGCATTGAACTGAATGAGTATGAAAATACAATACATCAAAGTTTGTAGGACACAGAGCACTGCTGCAAGAGAAATTTATAGCCCACTGTCTATATTAGAAAAGAGGAAACGTCTAAAAGTCAATCTAAGCTCCAAATCAAGACTAGAAAAAGAAGAGCAAAATAAATCCAAAGCAAAGATAAAGTAGGGAATATTCAAGATAAAAGCAAAAATTGATGAAATAGAAAATAGAAAAATCAATAGAGAAAATTAATAAAACAGAACGCTGGTTCTTTGCAAAGATCAATAAAATTGACAAACCTCTAGCAAGACTGACAATTAAATACAAATTAGCAATAGCAGAAATGAAACAAAGGATATCATTACAGACCCTATGATAGATATAAACTTGACAACTTAATTGAAATGGAAAAATCCCTTGGAAATCAGAAAAGACCAGGATATACTCAGTATTTAATACATAATTTGAATAGTTCCATTGTTTTAAAGGGATTACATTTGTAATTAAAAAAAGTCTTTTGGCCCAAAATATTTCACTGGAGAATTAAACTAAATGTTTAAAGAATAACTAACATCAATTCTATACCATCTCTCTAAGACACAGAAGAGGAGGAAATACCTTACAACTACTTATATGAGAACACTTTTACCATGATACCAAACCATACAAAGACAGTATGAGAAAAGAAAACTACAGACCGATATCCCTCATGAAAATAGACTCAAAATCTTTAGCAAGCTGTTGCAAACAGAACGTAGCCAAATATAAGAAGTATGTTATATGCCATGACCTAGTGAGGTTTATTCTAGGGATGCGAGGCTGGTTCAAAAAAATCAATCCACGTTAATAGGCCAAGGAATCCATGAGCACAAAAAGAAAGCTATGAGAGCTAATAAACCAGCTCAAGGGTACAGGACATAAGATCATACAAAACTCAGTTGTATTTCTATTGAATTGTATTTCTATTTCAATTGTATTCATTTGCAAGAAACAATGTGAAAATAAAATTAAGACAATTCTACTTACGATGACATCAAAAATAATAAAAGATTTAGAAAATAAATGTAATCAAAGAACTACAAGACTTGTACACCGAGACCCACAAAATATCGAGAGAAATTAAAGACCTAAACAAATGTAAAGACATCCCATGTTCATCAAGTAGGATACTTAATATTGTTAAGATGGCAGCCCTCAAATTGATCTACAGAATCAATACAATCTGTATCAAAATCTGTGCAGAGAAGAGTTAACATAGTGGGCCTGACAATGCTATCGTTTTTGAAAATCCTGCTTGCAAGGTTGGCCCTTGGCTGGGATCTAGGAACTTGGATTTGGTCGGAGGGAAGGGCTCCCACTATCCCAACTGATGAGAGTAGCTTATTGTACCTTAACTGTTTGTGCAAACAATATGATTTATGGTGAACAACAGCTTTCCCCCTGGGACTCTGGGATTTTGGTATGTGCTAGGCAGAGGGTGCCTGGAGGACCAGCCCCTAATGAAAGCCCTTGGCACTGTCTCTAATGAACTGTCCTCATAAACAGCATTTCCACACAAGTTGTCACAACTCTTCATTGCAAAAAGCTATACTAAGTGAAAGCAGTCACAACAGACTACCTATTATATGGTTCCATTTATATTAAATGTCCAGAATAAGTCAATCTATACATCCACAAAGCAGATTACTGGCCGCCAACAGCTGGAGAGGTATAGAGTTGGGGGAGTTACGATAGCTAAAGGGCATGAGGTCTCTTTTTTTGGTGATGAAGATGTTCTAGAATCTATTTTGGTGATGACTGCACAACTCTGTGAGTACACTGAAAGTCACTGAATTGTACACTTTATATGGATGGTATTTGAATTAGGTGTCAATGAAGCTGTTATACAATTACAGTGGGTAATAAAATATATTGGTTCTTTAAAAAGTCTGTTGAAGAGTGACAGGAAAGACTCCATGGAACCAGTGAGGAAGTTGGTTCAATAAGCCAGGCAATTTGTACCAAAATAGTCCAATGTTCTTGGTCACGGCCAAGCAGTTCTATATGGTTCTGGGCACAGCAATTCTTGAACAACCGTTATCAGTAATTTTCTTTCTTTTAAAAAAAAATTGCGATATAACAGACATATAACAAACATATCAGTTTTCGATGCACACACTGATTTTGAATTATATAAATAGCCTTAAGCACTTACTAATATATATGAACCTAATAGTACCCCTGGCAGGAGAAATGACAATGAGTAAAACACACTCATTCTGTATTTGGAAAGGTAACGCTCATAATGAAATAACTACCAACACACGAAAGAACATGATACGTGCCAAAGCAAGGCTAAAATACAACTGCTAAGGATTTCAGAGGACATGTTGTTCGGCACACCATTATTGCCAGTACAGTCACTGTTGTCATATTCAGCCCAACATCACCAAGAATGATTACTGAGTGTCTAAGTACATGAGCAACTCTTAAGAGTCTATACAGAGAGTTAGGCGAAGTTCTTCCTTGAACCTAACACATCTTTTTGATGGGACTACTAAGGAAATAGTACATTAATGTTATGTGTGTCATCTCTATTATAAATAATTATGAAATATTAGGTTATAAATGTAACATACATAAAACGGCAGGTTTTCGGATGCAAGTTATTCTAGAGGGGGGATTCGCCGAGTTCCCTTTTAATTTGAGGAATGCCTTGGCAAAATGGGTTTTTGTATGGAGTGATCTTGTACCGTGTGGAAACACGTTTCCCAAGCAGCTGCGAACTCCTAGTGGCCACACGAACTCATTACCATCTAGCTTTGAGAGCAACAGGCACAGAAAGGTTAAGTCTGACATCCCTGCGGGGCAACTACCTGACAAAGCTGAAGACTAGGGCAGTCTTCATCCTATTTAAATGTCCCTAAAACCAGGGGCGATCCTGAAGGGTGTGTGGGCGGATCGATGCCTATAAGCACTATGAGGGAACCTGAAGAGGTTTATGCTTCCAGATCCCCTTTCTTTCCTCCGAGGCCTTTGTTTGAAACATTTATTGACAAATAAAGACACTCTCTGGAGGGAAGGAGAAAAACTGTCAGCAACTAATATTACATTTAAATACTTTTCTGTCAGAAAAGTTTGTTGGTCTGATAAAAAACGAAAAAGAATCCCGACTAACAGCCTAGTTTCCTCAGCCACTTCTCCAGCTCTGACATAAACATTTTTTTAAAGCACCATTAACAAGCCATACATGGATTGAAAGCTAAAGCTACACACGGGAGAGCCGCTCCCCACCAGTCAGTAACGGAAAAAAGACGAAACAAAACAGAACATAACAAAACAAACAGATGAGGGGCAGAGGGATAAGGGACTAACCGCCTCGGAATTACCACGTCAGACCAGCGGCCTCACGACCGACGGTTTCAGACCAACCGCCTCACACTAACGGCCAACAGGTGGTGCGCGGACCCTAGCATGCTCACCGGCAGGGCGAGATAACCGATCAACACTTTTCAACCAGGCTTGAAACCACCAGAGAGGGCCAAAAATTCAGACTAGGTACCTTTTACCCTTGCTTTTTTTGCTATGGGGATTCCTCTTCTGCATCTTCGGACCCTAGAAGAGAGTAAACGCGTGCTAATCTCTGAGCACACACACGTAAACCCCCGTCCCCAAGATAATGGAAGCGGCTCGTACTGGAAGTGGCTCATACCGGAAGTGGCTGAACCACCAATCAAATGGCCTCTCTGGGCTCCATTTTGCCGTTAATAAAACCTGGATTAAAATAGTACCCATATCATACAGCTGCGTGAGAAATAAATGAGATAATGCATGCAAAACACAGCACCGGGCAAATGTTCAGACCTGCAGAGTTAGAAACGCTGGGAGGGGGCCCAACTATCTGTTTCAGTACGCTCTCCGGGTGATTCTGAGGCATGCCTGAAGTGTGAGTTTTTGCTTTATGAAGAACGCTGCCCACTCAAATAGCTAACCAAAATCTTTGTTATTATTTCAGATTCCATGACTCCATGCTTTCTGAATTATGTTTCCTGCCTGAACTTTCAAAACCGTTATTTGTTTCTTGAGCCCAACTCTGTAGCCCGTATCACCACGGATACGAAGAGAAAGAGAGAACCTGTCTTCAAGGTTTCAGTGTAGGTGATCCAAGAATAGGAAAAGTTGATTAAACCTAATGGTCACAGTATCATTGCATAAACTAAATTAGGGAGGCTAAATCTGAGGCTGAAAGATACTTGGTGGCACTGAGAGGCAGACCAGTTTCATGAAGGCTGATAGTTCGGTTCAGTTCAACTTCATGTTGCCATTATTCATAATAATTACATTACAAACACAGGTTCCATTTTTATTAATAGCTCTTTCAAATCAAATACAAACTGAAAGCATAGTTAAAGTGTGATTTGTATGGCTATTCACAAGTTTGTATGGAGGAGAAGATATTTGGATAGAATAAACAAGGCTAGAAAATGAATGATGGTCTTAGGGGGAAAAAAAGGTGACCAAAGCTTCTGGGTTTAACATATTTATGTTTGTCTCTTAGAGGATAACCTAAGTGCATACTACTTTACACATATCCACACACTAATGTAGCATGTTCCTTTTTTTTTTTTTTTGACTCTGAACATCCTTTCTTCCCCATCTGTCAGTACGGGACACTCTGAGAGCCTCAGCAGCTTAAGAGAAAGAAGAGGCAGTACCATATGACTGAGCCTCCTTGCATTTTCATTACTGGTTTATCATCCAAAAACTGCTCTTGTTAGCCTCCAGGATGACAAGGTTGGGGTACCATGGGACAGGGCTCTAATCATCAATAAGAGTTCTCTCTTTGTCGTTTGGAGGATTTGATAAGACATTTTTCCAGGCCCAGATCACAGATTTTCCCTTCTGGGCTTGGAGACACAGAGGGTTTTTTGTTTGTTTGTTTGTCCGTTTGTTTGTTTGTTTTGTTTTTTTAACCTTAGGGATATACATTCTTGTGCTTGGAGAATAAATAAACATTTCCTTTCTTTGCTTCTTATTCCATAGACATGAGCCAGACACAGGAGCTCCAACTTAAATATCAGAAGTTCCCCGTGACAAAAGATTGGTAAAGGAAAAACAAGTTCTATACTGTGGATTTTAGCCCATCGCTATTGACGAAAGCTCCCTTCTTGACCAAAATTAAATTTTAATAAAAGCTGTGTGTATTTAAGGTATATAACATAATGGTTTGATATAGTCAGGCTTATCTGAACCTTCTTCTCAATTAGGCCTCACCTTTGGCTTATAAAAACTCCAACTTTCAGTTTTTATGAGCTCAAGGCATGTCCTTAGAATGATGATCCCAGCCTCCTTAATATACCGGCCTGAGAAAGCTCAACATTGCCAAAAGAATTCCCTGTCTGTTTCAGCCAAAACCTGACCATGGGCCCCTGCCTCCCCTCCCTTTTCATAGAGCATTTACAGAACTTGTAATTGTAAATCCTTTCTCTGTCCCTCTGAGACATATCTTCTACAACCCAGAAATATCTGTTTCCAGGACCTGGGAGCCATCCCTTCGAAATGTAATCATCAAGAAAGACAGAGCCTCTGTTTCCCAATCTCTATGGAAGGATAGGAGTTCAACTTTGATAAGTGCCAGTTAGCAAACGCAGAGGCCCTGATCATGGTGATCAAACTCCGTTGGCCCCCAAAATGTCCCTCAATACTTTTCCTTTAGCACACCCCAGCATTTAAAGGGCTCCTGCCTTTTGTTGCACTGGAGTTGAGCTCTAGTTATCTAAAGTCTCTCCTCTACTGCAGTAGCCTGAATAAAATCTACCTTGCCACCTTTAACAGATGTCCAGCTCTGTTTCTCTTCGATGCCATGAACTAAAAAGATCAGAACTGGACAACAAGTTTAAGACATGAAATCCTAGAGGTAACAGGGAAAGTAACAAATGAAGTCAGACCAAGACTATGAAACCCTAGCGTTTAGGAGAGTCATCTCAACCGATCTTTTAAAACTTCAGATGCAGTTCTTCTCATGTAGGAGGTTAAAGTGGAGACATGTGGAAAAAATAAAAGGAGAGAACAAAATAATACTTGAGCGCCCTGCAAGTCATTTGGTTGTGGGCGAGTGGTTCCACACTGGGGATAAGCTAAAGGCACCCCAAAGTGTAATAGATGACCTTCTAAAGAATACCGTACCAAGAAACCCAGCACTGGCGATAGTGGAGAATAATAAAGAGGGGCTTGAGGAGCCTCTGAAAGGCTGACCCTGTCCCAAGACTATTGGCTTTTATTCTGGGCTAATAATGTTTCATGATGAAGGTTAGAGCTTGTTGGACCAGTTAGGCACCCAGGATCCTAAGGACACCCAACTTTGTGCTGTTATTGTCAGCTATAGAAAGAAACAGCAATGTCATGAAGTAGAAGTCCTAGTGCTAGCTGGTGGTCAAGGCTTTAGGAGAGTATGGGGAGTTGAGGAAAGAACGAACATCTTATGTCAGACTGGAAGGATTATCATAGCATCCAAATGCACGAGAAAAGAATTATTTCAAGTTCTTATGAAATAACCTACTCCAATATTGCACAAGTCTTCTGAACTTCTTTTTGACTAAAAGTGTCTTAATGGCGAGATAAAACCACAGAAGCTGCTAAGGAAGTCTCCAACTTTCTATTTTCATACCTTCATTCAGGATACCCAGAAAGGACTTTGATTAACTCTGTCTCTAACTCTGAACCTTCAGGGGGGAAACCAAAGAAAATTAAGCTAAGATGTGAAAATCAACACTGCTCTGTGAAAAATAGACTCTACTGGTAACGAGTATGATTAGATTGTTCTGGAAGTCCAGCAAGAAGAAGAAAGAGAAAGGAGGTTTCAAGGTGTGAACTGGACAAAACATGAAAGGATTATGTGTACCCTTCTAGAGAGAACAGAAGGTTGTCATACAGAAGGCAGTTTGAGGTGGTTTTCATATGAAGAGATGTTGAGTTTGCCAGCCTGCTACACTTTTGCTGCAGTTGCTATGGTTTCAGGCATTGTGACCCAACAAACTCTGGTGTCATGTCCCAGGGTCATAAGCAGCAGGAAAGGCTTTGGCCCTTCAGTCTTGTCCAACTGCTGACAAGGGCAGCAGCCAGCTGCGGGTACCCGAGAACTTGACACTGCCCAGATCCATCTAAAGGGACACATCTCCTTTCTTGGTGGCACATTTTCAGCCAAAAGAACTTCATTATCAAGGTAATGAGTTTATATATTTTGTTGTTGTTGTTGTTGTTGTTTTTTACAGTTCTTTAGAATCTGGACACGAGAGACCTCTTTGCCTCCCTCTCTTTGTTTCTAGGCTAGTGATCTCTAGTTCTGGGAAAAAAGAAACCCCCTCTTTTGAGGGTATGGGAAGCCTTTTCCTAAATGTTTGGGAGACCCTCAAAGATCTTGGAGGGTTGGGGGGGTCATAAAGGGTAGGCATGTAATACTATCCGGTGAAAGGATAGCTGAGTATAGGAGGGAGAGAGGGAGAGAAAAATGGAAGAAGGTAAAGGGAGGAAGGGAGGGGGGAAAAAGAGGGGAAGAGGAGAAGGGAGCTAGAGGTTAAAGGGGTCTAAATTTTGAAGGAAGTTGGAGGAGAGGAATTCAATAGCCCTCTACCATTTGGCAAAAAGTTTCTCTTGTTAGTTAAAAAACAAAGTCAAATCCAAGTACGAGGTACCAAAACAATTCTACTGAACCCATAACTGTGTCTTCCTGTACATGGGTCTAAGGTCTTACATAACAAACATTATTTAGGGCTTTTTCCACTTTCTTTTTACTTTTAATTCCAGGCTGGGGTGGGAGGTGGTGGGGAGTGGTAAGAGAAGTTGGCAGAGATGATTATTCTTTCAAAAATAAAATTAAATATGGTTCTATGGGATCGGGGCCTGGTTTTTATAGCTATTAGACCGAGTTTTCTCAGTGTTCAGAATCTTGTTCTATTGTGGGATCTCATATGTTGTTTTAATTAAAAAGGTTATTTTTTCACTCTACTAGTGTTGGCCTTAGTCTTCTCCAATGGCTCTATGTGGTAAGTGTTACAGCTGTTTATCCCATTTCACTCCTTATATCATGAGAAAGGCTCTGGTTGAACTGGGGTTAACTAAAATTCAATTAAGGGGGATGAGGTATGCTTGATTCCTTGAAGGTGCTTAAGAATGGCAAAGGAAGTAGAGGCAGGTGAGATTTAGTGGAGTTTAGTAGAAATAAGTCTCTAAAGTTAATCTCCACGTTCTCTAAACTTCCTTTTAAATTTGCTTCCCAACGAAGTATGCTAAAATGATCCTGATAATTTCAGAGAATCCCTTTCCCACTACTCACCCCACCAGTTTCTAGCCTAACCCAATATGAACTACATAGCTGAGTTCCAGGGCCTTCTTATCCAAACTGAGCCAGTTTCTAAAAACCATATATAAGCCTTTCAGATTCCTTTTCTTTTGTCTTTCCAGAGGCCTGATAATATTGAGTGGTTACACAGCGCCAGGGGTGTGTGCAAGGTCAAGCTCCATAGCCCAAAAGGACAGCAAGAACAGGAACGGAAAGTGGTAAGATACTAAATTACTCCTACTAAGGGGTGGAAAGGATTGCTTTATGGATACAGATATCCTGGAACCCAGAATAGACTAATGGAGGGTGAGTGTCGTTTCTCTAAGATATCAAGTTCAGTAAAGTTTGTGGGCTGGGGAGTGGGGGTGGGGGCGGGGGCGGGGCGCAGTATGCTTATACATCACAGAGGGACACGTGAAGGGAGGGGGAGAATGAAGAGTAGCTGGGGAGGGGGGTGGGGGGAGCCTCAGGGGAGGGAGGAGTGGTGGTTGCCTAGTTTTACCAGCCTAATGGAATCATAATAATATCAGCTAGCTACAAGTAAGTTGCACTCAAGTGGGACTCCCACAGGAGGGCAAAATGTGTAATACTTCACATTTTTTATCACGTTCAAATGCCATTCGTACTGTTATGTATTTAATGCTTTTTTAATTGACTGACATTTAAAAATTACCATCAACCTAAGCAATATTATCCATAATGTCACAGGTTTTATGTTTTAGTATGTATTTTTCCTACTAAACAACAAAAAAGTACATATATTAAACACAGAAATGTTTATCCATGTATCACTTAAAGTTTTCTATAACATCAGTAGCAAAAACACCACTTTTGGGGAACGCTACGGTAGTTGAAAGTGCTCTAACTGAAAGCCAGGGAATTGGTTTCTTTTTTTTTTTTTAATGTTTATTTATTTATTTATTTATAATTTTATTTTTTGGTTATTCAATTACAGTTGTCCCATTTCCCCCCATTGCTCCTCCCTCCCAGCCCATCCCTTCTCCCACAGTTATATCCCTCCTCGTTGTCAATGTCCATGAGTCATTCATATACATTCCTTGACTAGACCCTTCCCTTACTTATCCCCCTTCTCCCGCTCCCCCCTCCCCCCTACTGACTACTATTCTAGTCTTTGCCTATTTAGTTCGTTTGTTTGTGTTGCTCTTTAGTTTCCTGAATTGAGTTCTAATGTAAGTTTCAGCTTTGAGTTTGCGTCAGTTGGGCAAGGCACCTTTCTTCTTACTTTTTTCAGTAAATGTAGGTATTGTAATTTGGGCATCTCTGACAGGTAGGTATTCTTATCTAGGAAATACAATAATGATAAGATTCTCTCTGCCTAATAGCATTTATTGAGTACTTACTATGTACAGGTACTCTGCTGAAAGCTTTGTATTCACTCTCAATCAATCCTCACAAGAACCCCTATGCGGTAGGTGCTTTATCGTCTCAAAGAGAAACCGCAGTCTTTTCTCTAGAATTTTCCTCAATACGCTGTCCTAATTTGGTGCAGATATGCTTTGTCGATGTGTCCACCCTGAAAGTGGAAGATAAAGGTTCCAAGGTGAGTATTCTCTGCTCCCCTCAGAGTTGGAATGAGTGAGAAACTGCTGAAAGAGTTATCAGTGGCAGCATAATAAAAGGGAAAGTCTGTGCCAGAGGGTGGAAGGATGGAGGAGATTCAGGTGGGCAGCCATCATTTTTGAAAACCCCAAACCCCCGGTTGAGAATATACTGTCACTCTTGATGCCAAATCTCATTCTAGAAGGAACTTAATTTGCTGGTAGGCCTGAAAGAATTACAGCATGGAAGGTAGCATGTCAGAGCAGTGAGAAAACTGTCCAAAAGTTTGACGATTCATGAAATATGATTCCTAAGATTTATGGATTTGTGAATGCCTCTGGAGGGGTAGTAATTTGTGAGGAGAACAATATCTCATTCTTCAAACATTAGCTAGCATCACAAGCCTACTTATCCTTCTCCATTGAAAGGAAAAGATAAGAGATATGACATTCATGTTTTGGAGAGGGCAGCTTGGAGAAGTCTCAAAAAGCAGTTATTCATAAGAATCTCACCACTTCATCCCATAGGATGCTGGTGGTTCCTGTTCCGGAGGTGACCTAATGCAACACCATCTGAAAGAGAAAGAAATTATTATAATCAAGGCTACTGAGAGGCAAAACCAGTCTAAGGTATGCTTAGCTTCCGAGTCCACCCTTTCTAATTCCCAGAGTCCAGTGCTGACACCGAAGACTCTGGTTCACAAAAGGTAAGAGAAATATTTCCAAACAAGGCCCTACATTTGGCTACTATGATATTCCAGAGTTCACAGGCCTAAGTTCAAAGTCAGGTAAGTTTAATGTCCAGGTATCTAACAATGGCACTAATCACAGAGGTTCAGAATGCCCTTCCCTGATTGCAGGTCCCTACTCCAAACAGAATCTTGCTACCCTTATCCTAACAAAGATGTGGAATGAAAGCATGATCTTTTTCAGTGCTTTCTGTTGTCTTCTAATGGGCTTGTGTGCTCCACATTGCCCAGTGTCCAAAAAAAAAAAAAATAATAAAAATAAAAAAAGAACAAGCATATATGGAACAGAGAGAATCCACAATGACCAAGAACTGTAGTGGCTTGTTCCCCAAACCTGTTGCCTAAGAGATTACAGACTGTTAGGTAGCGTAAAGTTAGAAGCAATTCGATTTGGATACCACTGTCACATGCAAGTCCTTTTGTTTTTCTGTAACTACCTAAATTATATCTGTTGGGCTCCTGGCCCATGACAAGTCACCTTCACAGTCCTACAAACCTGGAGTAGTTGATATTGAAATAGGATATTTGGTTTTATCTCAAAGGAGTCAATTTTTTTTTTTTGTTCTGCATCTCTATGCTTATCTTATAACCAGGAACAACATTTCTGGCCTCAGACACATTTGGAGTGATGAGAGTGGCTCCTAAGGAAGAAAAAAAGTTTAAAAATATTCTTCAAAGAGTTTTGGGTTTAGTTGGAAGGAGGACTCCATTTTGAAGTCTTAAGAAAGGGATAAATTATACCTAATGTTTATTCTTAAAAGTGCAGCACATATTTCCTACACATAATGCAGGTGTCCTTGATTGTAACCTAAACCCATTTTCAAAATGTTGAACTTATCATGACCTCAAACTTCTAGGGATTCAGTAGAAAGTAAGGAGATGAAGCAATGGAAGGGGTAAAGAGGACGATGGTACTTAGCAAGGAGTGGAAGACATGTATAATACATATACACATATCTAGACATGAGCATATGCACATAATTTACACTGACACACAGCAATATATACAAAATAATTTATACGAGCAGTGACACACACATCCCTGGCTACGTGTCTGCATATGACACTGATGAACACACACAAGCATTGAAACAACACATGTGTGTGTATATTCATAAACAATGACTCACCTACACAAAGGTATAGAGTCAGCTGCATTGACATACCCACATGTGACACATCAACATCTATATATGCATCCATGCACACTATGCATAAACATGCACACTACACATAAACATACACACATGAGCCTCGATCAAAACACAGTGACTGTACAAGTTCAGGTGATAGGCATGCACTCTTACACAGGGTGGGGCAAAAGTAGGTTTACAGTTATGAGTATGTGAAACGGTTTATTCTTGAATTATTACTTATTATTTTCCATACATACAACTGCAAACCTACTTTTCGCCCCACTCTGTAAATATACCTCATGTTGATACGCACACATACAAACTTAAGCAAAGTGACACTAACAACATTTGAATGCACTGATACATACCTTGACACAAATACAATGACATCCCCACTCACGTATTCACACAAGTACTCAAATACCCAGGGTGTGTGCAACACTGACACACATTCTCAATCATTCACGTAGCATATAAATATAACATAAACTGATACCCAATTTATTGACGTACACAGTCATTATATTAGCACCGATCCACATTGAACATAAACATTTATTGATGTATTATCTATTATCTATTAATTACTATATATGTTAACATGTGAATTTATTCTTTTTTTATTCTTTTTTTTAAATAAATAAAAGATTAATTAGTTATTTTAACAATAGGAAATAACAATCCCTCCCTCTCAGACATTAAGACCCTTTATAATCTTATAAAGGACAATGGGCGAAGGTCTCAAGCTCCTCTAGCTGCTTCAAGCTGGACATGGTTGTCGTTCGTCCTACCTACCCTTGGCCCAGACATCCCTAATAAGAGTGGGGGTGTGGAGGGGAGGGTTGCCTTCCCACATGGGGAAGGATCGTGCAGACTCCAGGTCAGTTGGCTGTCCCCAGACAACGGCGTGCTTGGTTTAACAGGCTGGCATCCTTGTTGTATTCTGGGGGCAACAGATTTGGCAAAAGGGTTTAAAGACATCTTCAATCCATAACCACTAGATGACAAAAGGCAGGGATTAATTTTTCAATGTTCCACATTAGGGAAAAGAAACGGGCTTCTTTGGAGGAAGGTGTGCCAGGCGTATCTCACCTGTCCAAAACCCTTTTGCCCATTCTACTTAGTTTGGGCTGAGGGAAATAGTTTAGCTTTCCCCATTCTTAGACCTCTGGGCCCTTTCGGTCCAAGCCATTAGGATAGAACAGAGAAACCAGTTTTAAAGTGAAGCCCACAAACCACCCCATTCTTCACCAACCCAGCCACTTAGTTCAGCCAAACCGTTGAGTCTCAGGAGGCCGCGCTGCAGACAGGATTAATACACATATAGGTATAGCTCCATGATACATTCTATTAGATTTGTATTATGAACAAACATGCAGATCACTCAAATCGACACTTGTCATTTACATATTCAGACACACTGACATACACATTCATTTTTACATTCACACAGTGTACAAAATGTACACGCTATCATGCACACGTTGGCCCGTACAGGAAACATATAAAATCGGTATTGATGTCAACACATTGTTACACAGGCTTACACACAGGCAGGCATACATGTGCACTGACATGTGCACACGGACACACACGCTAACAACACAGACTGAACATTCTCACATCTACTGAGATGTCCCCACTTATGAATTGCTATACTGTTATTCACACACACACACACATGACAGACACATTGATACATTTTTGACACATGTTGAGATAAGCACACGTGCTCATGTGAAATTGACACGCTACCACTTGTGCTCAAAGGGATATAATTATGTATTATGTTTCCATGCAAATCCTAAAGGGTAAACCCCTAATGTATGCAGTTTAGAAAGATATGTCTTCTAAATAAAATAAGGGGGAAAGTAGCCTCCCCAAACTCTTAGGTGTTCTTTTTTTTTTTTTTTTTTTTTAGATGGACGGATCTATATGCCTTTTCACACAAGCTCCCTCTGATCCTATAACTGTTGTAAATTGGCTTCTAAATGATATCCAGAAGTATGCCTTGGGTTTCGAACATGCACTAAGTCCCTCAGCCTCTAGCTGCAAACATAAAATAGGAGATGAAAATGAACATCACAAATTACCCTCTGCAAACTGCTACAGCATCTATGATGATAAACTGAATATCGATTACATGGCCAATAGACCTCAAAGCCCACATGTAGACATGACTGCAGCCAAGAATACCAACAAAAATCAGAGTCCTTCCACCTCTCCAGCAAAATCTTCTAGCACTAACAGGGCAGTAATCTCTCCTGAGGGAGAATGTCCCATGGATGACCTTTCCTTCACCATCATCCGGCTATCTAATCTGGTAATGGAGATGCCTTGTAATGAAATCAAGAAGTTGGAAAATGGAAGCAAATGCTTTCGTCATTCAATCTATCCACCCTCTGGGAACAAAGGGAAAAACACTCCCCGCAGCGCTGTGAGCAAGATCGTTTCTGACATGGCCCATGATGCTGAGGAAATATCCTATGTGGAAAGGCGGGGCACTGGAGAAGAGGGCAGGGAAGGTGGCAGGAAAAAGTTTATGTATAGTGAATTATCCAACAAGAACAAGGGGGTAGACAAAGAGATGTGCCAACAAGAGAGCAAAGATTTTTCACACTCTATCAGTAAAGGACTCACGGTTTATGCAAATCAGGTGGCATCTGACCTGATGGTCTCCATTTTGAAGACCTTGAAAGTGCATGCTCCTGGGAAGCCAATTCCCGCTTGTGTGGTCCTGAAGAGGGTGTTGTTAAAACACACCCAGGAAGTTGTCTCTGATTTGATTGATTCCTGCTTGAAGAACCTGCATAATATCACTGCGGCCCTGATGACTGACTGCGACTTTATCTCAGCTGTCAAGAAGAGTCTGTTCAACCACGGAAAACAAAATGCTACACATATAATGGAGGCCATGCTGAAGCGCCTGGCTACTGTTCTGCTTGGAGAGAAGGAGTCTAAATCACAGCCTCTGTTGTACGCATCCTTGAAGGCCGGCTCCCACAGTCTCAAATACGAGAACCAAAGTCAAAACCAAAGTCTTGAATTCTCCACCATGAAAACTGAATTGAAGGGGAAGGACAAATGCAAAATAAAACCAGAGGAGTGCAAGTCATTGATTAGCGCTGAAAGAGTTGCTGAACACATCCTCAAGGAGAGCCTGTCCATGTGGAACCAAAAACAACGAAACCAAGGCGAGATGGCTGGCAAAGCATGCGTGAGTAAGGAAGAAAAAAGAGAGAAGATCAGCCCTTCCACAGAGTCACTGGCGAAGGACTTGATTGTCTCTGCCCCTATGCTGATTCAGTACCACCTGACCCAGCAGGCCGAGGCCAAAGATGCACTTGAAGATGACTATCCTGGTTCCACCATAGGCCATAGGACTCAGAGTGCCCAATTTGAAAAGAACGCAAGTGACCAAAGTGCCAAGGCACTTTCAGTGAAACATCTAGAATCTTGTGGAGCTCCTGGGCCATCTACCTCTGTAAAGGAGACTCAACAACAGGCGGAGTGCCAAAAGTCCGATATGTCAAACATCATTCTATCACTGATTCAGAAACTGCTCAGTGAGACCTCCTTCAACAGTGAAGAGCAATCTGAAGGGGAGAGCAAGCCTTCTGAGCCCAGGCCAAACAAAGCAACTTCAATGTCCAAGAGAGGGGAAAAACAATTCCAGGAGAATTTAGACCTTGATTTTGCCAGCGGGATGATGCAAATGAACTGGCAATTCATCAATCAACTGGTAGAACCTGTGAGGAAGCTGTGCCTTATCATGGCTAGGTATCACAACAACAGGGAAGCCCTGGCCGAATTGGAAGAACAAGCAGCCTTGGTACACAACCCAAGTTTCCAAGTTGGTGGCCCCAGATGCAGTCACAGTAGTGCAATGTCACAGAACTATCGAGAGTTTTCTGGGCCGGAAGTCATCATCAATAATTGGTGCTCAACAAGTAGCTTGCAGAAACAGCTCCAGGCTGTCCTGCAGTGGATTGCAGCCTCCCAATTTAAGGTGCCTGTGCTCTGTTTCGTGAGAGATGATGATGGACAACTGGAGAAGGTAAGCAATGGCAAAGCACAAGAAGAAAGATGGTTAGACTGGGCAGGGGAAGGGAGGCAAAACTGTACTTAGGGCTCACGAGCAGTCCAAATTTTTCTCAAGTATGCTCTTTACTATGTGCTTTATGAATTACTTTATCCTCATAAAAAGACACAAAAGCAATGAACCATTAATTGAGGCTGTAGCACCTCGGGGTCTGCACATTTCAGCCAAGAGGAGGCGAGAAAGATTAGCTTTTTTTTTTTTTTTTTTTTTAAATTCAGTGACCCTTTAAACAAACTACTTGGTAAAATATGTTTTAGGAAGGTGGGGGAGATGGCCACCCCTAACCTTGACCTAGCAATCAGCACAGACTAACCAAAAGACCCAGGCCTTGGAGAGAAGTATTTAGTAAAGACAACTGATTCCAGGTTTTGTTTTTTGATGCTCAAAATGAAGTTATGTTTTTCATTTTGATCTATGACATTAGAGGAGGGTCAAGGAAAAAGGAGAGGGAAGGCAGTCCTGGATCAGCGAAAGCTTTTACTCTAATCTTAGTCATGGGCGGAAAGGTGGGTGCGGGGGGTAGTTCACTTTATCCACCTGAGACCTTTCTTCAAAAGTATCACATGACTCAAGCTATCTCTGCTCCCTCCACAGCTTCCAGAAGTTTCAGCTAAGGCAGCAGAGAAGGGGTACAGTGTTGGAGATCTCCTTCGAGAAGTAATGAGGTTTGCCAAGGAACGACAACTGGATGAAGCCATGGACAACATGGCTAGAAAACAACTGCTGGACTGGCTGCTCACTAAGTTGTAAACTAACAGTCCCTTCAACAACTCTGTAGCTAGTCACCCCATCCCCACAGCAGCATTCCATGCCATCTGGGCGCCCCTTCATTAGGCAAGTTGAACAACACACTACACGACTGTCTTTCCCAATACGTCTGAGCAGTTGGACTATGCAAGTACAAGGTGTTAAATAAGCTAGGCAACAACATGAATTTAAAAATTAAAAAAAAAAGTCGTTGTGTTCTTTTTTTAAAATATACGTTCTATTGTTAACTTTTTTATTATTATTTAGATTTTATTTATTTATTTATTTCCAGAGTGAGGGGAGCGGAGGGAGAAAGAGAGGGAAACATCAATGTGTGGTTGCCTCTCACGAGCTCCCAACTGGGACCTTGACCTGCAACCCAGGCATGTGCCCTGACTGGGAATTGAACCAGCGACACATGGCTCGCAGGCCGATGCTCAATCCACTGAGCCACAGCAGCCAGGGCTAGAAAAAAAAAGTCGTGTTTCTTAATCAGATATATCTGAGGCAAAAGAGGGGAGTGGGTCTAAATCCAAGGATTAGTGATACAGTGTTGGGCTTGGGTCTATATCTGACCTTAGGTAATTTTCTGAGCACCCAAGACATAAAGATATAACTCATGTCCAAATCTCTAAGTAATATGGTTTGTCCATTATGATCCAGAGGTTTGCCACCTGTGGACCCCCTGTTTCTGCCACATTACACATATAACTTGATAATCTCCCCTCTAATCCCGAGGGTACGGTTTTCTCGGTCTTT
>NW_028327224.1:0-74125 GCF_987537825.1 Furipterus horrens
ACATTTCTCTCCTATTTGGTTGAAACCTGTTGCTGGCCTCTTTCGGAACACAGTTTTTCTGAGTTAACAAGTAAGGGCAACAGGAACTTTTAGAAAGACATACGTGAGAGCAAGACGGCATCTAATATCTTCAGTTCAGGGAACTACATCGGTACTTTCGGTAGTATATGCGTTACTCTCGGCGGAAAACAAGACGTGTCCAGAAACCGCTCTCTCTGGCTCCTGACTTCTATGGCGATGCCACCGGTGACTATCTCACACAATGAACGCCATCACCACACGGACGGAGTGGATAAAGCTCTAACATCTGTTTTAATTGCTGGAAATGTTCCCGTTCTCTTTTGTTTCACAAAATGAATCTTTACCAATAGAAATTATAGGCTAGGCCCTTTTGAAAACGCCGTATTTTCTCAGTTTCACAGTGAATGACAAAGAAACAAAATAGGAAACAAATGTGAACGGTGAAGTCTCATAGATCTCCTGTAGTGTGTCACGTGTAGCTGACTACCCAAAAGATTCCAGCGTTGCTGAAACCAGTGCTTGCTCTTGAGTCCATTGTGTAAACTCCGAAGTTCACTGAAGCAAACAACGGAGCAGAACCACAACGGCACAGCGAGGGCACGATACCGCCTGCTGAAATCTTTTGGTAATATGTATCTGTTGGTTAGAATGTTCGATGTACATTTCTCTCCTATTTGGTTGAAACCTGTTGCTGGCCTCTTTCGGAACACAGTTTTTCTGAGTTAACAAGTAAGGGCAACAGGAACTTTTAGAAAGACATACGTGAGAGCAAGACGGCATCTAATATCTTCAGTTCAGGGAACTACATCGGTACTTTCGGTAGTATATGCGTTACTCTCGGCGGAAAACAAGACGTGTCCAGAAACCGCTCTCTCTGGCTCCTGACTTCTATGGCGATGCCACCGGTGACTATCTCACACAATGAACGCCATCACCACACGGACGGAGTGGATAAAGCTCTAACATCTGTTTTAATTGCTGGAAATGTTCCCGTTCTCTTTTGTTTCACAAAATGAATCTTTACCAATAGAAATTATAGGCTAGGCCCTTTTGAAAACGCCGTATTTTCTCAGTTTCACAGTGAATGACAAAGAAACAAAATAGGAAACAAATGTGAACGGTGAAGTCTCATAGATCTCCTGTAGTGTGTCACGTGTAGCTGACTACCCAAAAGATTCCAGCGTTGCTGAAACCAGTGCTTGCTCTTGAGTCCATTGTGTAAACTCCGAAGTTCACTGAAGCAAACAACGGAGCAGAACCACAACGGCACAGCGAGGGCACGATACCGCCTGCTGAAATCTTTTGGTAATATGTATCTGTTGGTTAGAATGTTCGATGTACATTTCTCTCCTATTTGGTTGAAACCTGTTGCTGGCCTCTTTCGGAACACAGTTTTTCTGAGTTAACAAGTAAGGGCAACAGGAACTTTTAGAAAGACATACGTGAGAGCAAGACGGCATCTAATATCTTCAGTTCAGGGAACTACATCGGTACTTTCGGTAGTATATGCGTTACTCTCGGCGGAAAACAAGACGTGTCCAGAAACCGCTCTCTCTGGCTCCTGACTTCTATGGCGATGCCACCGGTGACTATCTCACACAATGAACGCCATCACCACACGGACGGAGTGGATAAAGCTCTAACATCTGTTTTAATTGCTGGAAATGTTCCCGTTCTCTTTTGTTTCACAAAATGAATCTTTACCAATAGAAATTATAGGCTAGGCCCCTTTTGAAAACGCCGTATTTTCTCAGTTTCACAGTGAATGACAAGAAACAAAATAGGAAACAAATGTGAACGGTGAAGTCTCATAGATCTCCTGTAGTGTGTCACGTGTAGCTGACTACCCAAAAGATTCCAGCGTTGCTGAAACCAGTGCTTGCTCTTGAGTCCATTGTGTAAACTCCGAAGTTCACTGAAGCAAACAACGGAGCAGAACAACAACGGCACAGCGAGGGCACGATACCGCCTGCTGAAATCTTTTGGTAATATGTATCTGTTGGTTAGAATGTTCGATGTACATTTCTCTCCTATTTGGTTGAAACCTGTTGCTGGCCTCTTTCGGAACACAGTTTTTCTGAGTTAACAAGTAAGGGCAACAGGAACTTTTAGAAAGACATACGTGAGAGCAAGACGGCATCTAATATCTTCAGTTCAGGGAACTACATCGGTACTTTCGGTAGTATATGCGTTACTCTCGGCGGAAAACAAGACGTGTCCAGAAACCGCTCTCTCTGGCTCCTGACTTCTATGGCGATGCCACCGGTGACTATCTCACACAATGAACGCCATCACCACACGGACGGAGTGGATAAAGCTCTAACATCTGTTTTAATTGCTGGAAATGTTCCCGTTCTCTTTTGTTTCACAAAATGAATCTTTACCAATAGAAATTATAGGCTAGGCCCTTTTGAAAACGCCGTATTTTCTCAGTTTCACAGTGAATGACAAAGAAACAAAATAGGAAACAAATGTGAACGGTGAAGTCTCATAGATCTCCTGTAGTGTGTCACGTGTAGCTGACTACCCAAAAGATTCCAGCGTTGCTGAAACCAGTGCTTGCTCTTGAGTCCATTGTGTAAACTCCGAAGTTCACTGAAGCAAACAACGGAGCAGAACCACAACGGCACAGCGAGGGCACGATACCGCCTGCTGAAATCTTTTGGTAATATGTATCTGTTGGTTAGAATGTTCGATGTACATTTCTCTCCTATTTGGTTGAAACCTGTTGCTGGCCTCTTTCGGAACACAGTTTTTCTGAGTTAACAAGTAAGGGCAACAGGAACTTTTAGAAAGACATACGTGAGAGCAAGACGGCATCTAATATCTTCAGTTCAGGGAACTACATCGGTACTTTCGGTAGTATATGCGTTACTCTCGGCGGAAAACAAGACGTGTCCAGAAACCGCTCTCTCTGGCTCCTGACTTCTATGGCGATGCCACCGGTGACTATCTCACACAATGAACGCCATCACCACACGGACGGAGTGGATAAAGCTCTAACATCTGTTTTAATTGCTGGAAATGTTCCCGTTCTCTTTTGTTTCACAAAATGAATCTTTACCAATAGAAATTATAGGCTAGGCCCTTTTGAAAACGCCGTATTTTCTCAGTTTCACAGTGAATGACAAAGAAACAAAATAGGAAACAAATGTGAACGGTGAAGTCTCATAGATCTCCTGTAGTGTGTCACGTGTAGCTGACTACCCAAAAGATTCCAGCGTTGCTGAAACCAGTGCTTGCTCTTGAGTCCATTGTGTAAACTCCGAAGTTCACTGAAGCAAACAACGGAGCAGAACAACAACGGCACAGCGAGGGCACGATACCGCCTGCTGAAATCTTTTGGTAATATGTATCTGTTGGTTAGAATGTTCGATGTACATTTCTCTCCTATTTGGTTGAAACCTGTTGCTGGCCTCTTTCGGAACACAGTTTTTCTGAGTTAACAAGTAAGGGCAACAGGAACTTTTAGAAAGACATACGTGAGAGCAAGACGGCATCTAATATCTTCAGTTCAGGGAACTACATCGGTACTTTCGGTAGTATATGCGTTACTCTCGGCGGAAAACAAGACGTGTCCAGAAACCGCTCTCTCTGGCTCCTGACTTCTATGGCGATGCCACCGGTGACTATCTCACACAATGAACGCCATCACCACACGGACGGAGTGGATAAAGCTCTAACATCTGTTTTAATTGCTGGAAATGTTCCCGTTCTCTTTTGTTTCACAAAATGAATCTTTACCAATAGAAATTATAGGCTAGGCCCTTTTGAAAACGCCGTATTTTCTCAGTTTCACAGTGAATGACAAAGAAACAAAATAGGAAACAAATGTGAACGGTGAAGTCTCATAGATCTCCTGTAGTGTGTCACGTGTAGCTGACTACCCAAAAGATTCCAGCGTTGCTGAAACCAGTGCTTGCTCTTGAGTCCATTGTGTAAACTCCGAAGTTCACTGAAGCAAACAACGGAGCAGAACAACAACGGCACAGCGAGGGCACGATACCGCCTGCTGAAATCTTTTGGTAATATGTATCTGTTGGTTAGAATGTTCGATGTACATTTCTCTCCTATTTGGTTGAAACCTGTTGCTGGCCTCTTTCGGAACACAGTTTTTCTGAGTTAACAAGTAAGGGCAACAGGAACTTTTAGAAAGACATACGTGAGAGCAAGACGGCATCTAATATCTTCAGTTCAGGGAACTACATCGGTACTTTCGGTAGTATATGCGTTACTCTCGGCGGAAAACAAGACGTGTCCAGAAACCGCTCTCTCTGGCTCCTGACTTCTATGGCGATGCCACCGGTGACTATCTCACACAATGAACGCCATCACCACACGGACGGAGTGGATAAAGCTCTAACATCTGTTTTAATTGCTGGAAATGTTCCCGTTCTCTTTTGTTTCACAAAATGAATCTTTACCAATAGAAATTATAGGCTAGGCCCTTTTGAAAACGCCGTATTTTCTCAGTTTCACAGTGAATGACAAAGAAACAAAATAGGAAACAAATGTGAACGGTGAAGTCTCATAGATCTCCTGTAGTGTGTCACGTGTAGCTGACTACCCAAAAGATTCCAGCGTTGCTGAAACCAGTGCTTGCTCTTGAGTCCATTGTGTAAACTCCGAAGTTCACTGAAGCAAACAACGGAGCAGAACCACAACGGCACAGCGAGGGCACGATACCGCCTGCTGAAATCTTTTGGTAATATGTATCTGTTGGTTAGAATGTTCGATGTACATTTCTCTCCTATTTGGTTGAAACCTGTTGCTGGCCTCTTTCGGAACACAGTTTTTCTGAGTTAACAAGTAAGGGCAACAGGAACTTTTAGAAAGACATACGTGAGAGCAAGACGGCATCTAATATCTTCAGTTCAGGGAACTACATCGGTACTTTCGGTAGTATATGCGTTACTCTCGGCGGAAAACAAGACGTGTCCAGAAACCGCTCTCTCTGGCTCCTGACTTCTATGGCGATGCCACCGGTGACTATCTCACACAATGAACGCCATCACCACACGGACGGAGTGGATAAAGCTCTAACATCTGTTTTAATTGCTGGAAATGTTCCCGTTCTCTTTTGTTTCACAAAATGAATCTTTACCAATAGAAATTATAGGCTAGGCCCTTTTGAAAACGCCGTATTTTCTCAGTTTCACAGTGAATGACAAAGAAACAAAATAGGAAACAAATGTGAACGGTGAAGTCTCATAGATCTCCTGTAGTGTGTCACGTGTAGCTGACTACCCAAAAGATTCCAGCGTTGCTGAAACCAGTGCTTGCTCTTGAGTCCATTGTGTAAACTCCGAAGTTCACTGAAGCAAACAACGGAGCAGAACCACAACGGCACAGCGAGGGCACGATACCGCCTGCTGAAATCTTTTGGTAATATGTATCTGTTGGTTAGAATGTTCGATGTACATTTCTCTCCTATTTGGTTGAAACCTGTTGCTGGCCTCTTTCGGAACACAGTTTTTCTGAGTTAACAAGTAAGGGCAACAGGAACTTTTAGAAAGACATACGTGAGAGCAAGACGGCATCTAATATCTTCAGTTCAGGGAACTACATCGGTACTTTCGGTAGTATATGCGTTACTCTCGGCGGAAAACAAGACGTGTCCAGAAACCGCTCTCTCTGGCTCCTGACTTCTATGGCGATGCCACCGGTGACTATCTCACACAATGAACGCCATCACCACACGGACGGAGTGGATAAAGCTCTAACATCTGTTTTAATTGCTGGAAATGTTCCCGTTCTCTTTTGTTTCACAAAATGAATCTTTACCAATAGAAATTATAGGCTAGGCCCTTTTGAAAACGCCGTATTTTCTCAGTTTCACAGTGAATGACAAAGAAACAAAATAGGAAACAAATGTGAACGGTGAAGTCTCATAGATCTCCTGTAGTGTGTCACGTGTAGCTGACTACCCAAAAGATTCCAGCGTTGCTGAAACCAGTGCTTGCTCTTGAGTCCATTGTGTAAACTCCGAAGTTCACTGAAGCAAACAACGGAGCAGAACAACAACGGCACAGCGAGGGCACGATACCGCCTGCTGAAATCTTTTGGTAATATGTATCTGTTGGTTAGAATGTTCGATGTACATTTCTCTCCTATTTGGTTGAAACCTGTTGCTGGCCTCTTTCGGAACACAGTTTTTCTGAGTTAACAAGTAAGGGCAACAGGAACTTTTAGAAAGACATACGTGAGAGCAAGACGGCATCTAATATCTTCAGTTCAGGGAACTACATCGGTACTTTCGGTACTATATGCGTTACTCTCGGCGGAAAACAAGACGTGTCCAGAAACCGCTCTCTCTGGCTCCTGACTTCTATGGCGATGCCACCGGTGACTATCTCACACAATGAACGCCATCACCACACGGACGGAGTGGATAAAGCTCTAACATCTGTTTTAATTGCTGGAAATGTTCCCGTTCTCTTTTGTTTCACAAAATGAATCTTTACCAATAGAAATTATAGGCTAGGCCCTTTTGAAAACGCCGTATTTTCTCAGTTTCACAGTGAATGACAAAGAAACAAAATAGGAAACAAATGTGAACGGTGAAGTCTCATAGATCTCCTGTAGTGTGTCACGTGTAGCTGACTACCCAAAAGATTCCAGCGTTGCTGAAACCAGTGCTTGCTCTTGAGTCCATTGTGTAAACTCCGAAGTTCACTGAAGCAAACAACGGAGCAGAACAACAACGGCACAGCGAGGGCACGATACCGCCTGCTGAAATCTTTTGGTAATATGTATCTGTTGGTTAGAATGTTCGATGTACATTTCTCTCCTATTTGGTTGAAACCTGTTGCTGGCCTCTTTCGGAACACAGTTTTTCTGAGTTAACAAGTAAGGGCAACAGGAACTTTTAGAAAGACATACGTGAGAGCAAGACGGCATCTAATATCTTCAGTTCAGGGAACTACATCGGTACTTTCGGTAGTATATGCGTTACTCTCGGCGGAAAACAAGACGTGTCCAGAAACCGCTCTCTCTGGCTCCTGACTTCTATGGCGATGCCACCGGTGACTATCTCACACAATGAACGCCATCACCACACGGACGGAGTGGATAAAGCTCTAACATCTGTTTTAATTGCTGGAAATGTTCCCGTTCTCTTTTGTTTCACAAAATGAATCTTTACCAATAGAAATTATAGGCTAGGCCCTTTTGAAAACGCCGTATTTTCTCAGTTTCACAGTGAATGACAAAGAAACAAAATAGGAAACAAATGTGAACGGTGAAGTCTCATAGATCTCCTGTAGTGTGTCACGTGTAGCTGACTACCCAAAAGATTCCAGCGTTGCTGAAACCAGTGCTTGCTCTTGAGTCTATTGTGTAAACTCCGAAGTTCACTGAAGCAAACAACGGAGCAGAACCACAACGGCACAGCGAGGGCACGATACCGCCTGCTGAAATCTTTTGGTAATATGTATCTGTTGGTTAGAATGTTCGATGTACATTTCTCTCCTATTTGGTTGAAACCTGTTGCTGGCCTCTTTCGGAACACAGTTTTTCTGAGTTAACAAGTAAGGGCAACAGGAACTTTTAGAAAGACATACGTGAGAGCAAGACGGCATCTAATATCTTCAGTTCAGGGAACTACATCGGTACTTTCGGTAGTATATGCGTTACTCTCGGCGGAAAACAAGACGTGTCCAGAAACCGCTCTCTCTGGCTCCTGACTTCTATGGCGATGCCACCGGTGACTATCTCACACAATGAACGCCATCACCACACGGACGGAGTGGATAAAGCTCTAACATCTGTTTTAATTAGCTGGAAATGTTCCCGTTCTCTTTTGTTTCACAAAATGAATCTTTACCAATAGAAATTATAGGCTAGGCCCTTTTGAAAACGCCGTATTTTCTCAGTTTCACAGTGAATGACAAAGAAACAAAATAGGAAACAAATGTGAACGGTGAAGTCTCATAGATCTCCTGTAGTGTGTCACGTGTAGCTGACTACCCAAAAGATTCCAGCGTTGCTGAAACCAGTGCTTGCTCTTGAGTCCACTGTGTAAACTCCGAAGTTCACTGAAGCAAACAACGGAGCAGAACCACAACGGCACAGCGAGGGCACGATACCGCCTGCTGAAATCTTTTGGTAATATGTATCTGTTGGTTAGAATGTTCGATGTACATTTCTCTCCTATTTGGTTGAAACCTGTTGCTGGCCTCTTTCGGAACACAGTTTTTCTGAGTTAACAAGTAAGGGCAACAGGAACTTTTAGAAAGACATACGTGAGAGCAAGACGGCATCTAATATCTTCAGTTCAGGGAACTACATCGGTACTTTCGGTAGTATATGCGTTACTCTCGGCGGAAAACAAGACGTGTCCAGAAACCGCTCTCTCTGGCTCCTGACTTCTATGGCGATGCCACCGGTGACTATCTCACACAATGAACGCCATCACCACACGGACGGAGTGGATAAAGCTCTAACATCTGTTTTAATTGCTGGAAATGTTCCCGTTCTCTTTTGTTTCACAAAATGAATCTTTACCAATAGAAATTATAGGCTAGGCCCTTTTGAAAACGCCGTATTTTCTCAGTTTCACAGTGAATGACAAAGAAACAAAATAGGAAACAAATGTGAACGGTGAAGTCTCATAGATCTCCTGTAGTGTGTCACGTGTAGCTGACTACCCAAAAGATTCCAGCGTTGCTGAAACCAGTGCTTGCTCTTGAGTCCATTGTGTAAACTCCGAAGTTCACTGAAGCAAACAACGGAGCAGAACAACAACGGCACAGCGAGGGCACGATACCGCCTGCTGAAATCTTTTGGTAATATGTATCTGTTGGTTAGAATGTTCGATGTACATTTCTCTCCTATTTGGTTGAAACCTGTTGCTGGCCTCTTTCGGAACACAGTTTTTCTGAGTTAACAAGTAAGGGCAACAGGAACTTTTAGAAAGACATACGTGAGAGCAAGACGGCATCTAATATCTTCAGTTCAGGGAACTACATCGGTACTTTCGGTAGTATATGCGTTACTCTCGGCGGAAAACAAGACGTGTCCAGAAACCGCTCTCTCTGGCTCCTGACTTCTATGGCGATGCCACCGGTGACTATCTCACACAATGAACGCCATCACCACACGGACGGAGTGGATAAAGCTCTAACATCTGTTTTAATTGCTGGAAATGTTCCCGTTCTCTTTTGTTTCACAAAATGAATCTTTACCAATAGAAATTATAGGCTAGGCCCTTTTGAAAACGCCGTATTTTCTCAGTTTCACAGTGAATGACAAAGAAACAAAATAGGAAACAAATGTGAACGGTGAAGTCTCATAGATCTCCTGTAGTGTGTCACGTGTAGCTGACTACCCAAAAGATTCCAGCGTTGCTGAAACCAGTGCTTGCTCTTGAGTCCATTGTGTAAACTCCGAAGTTCACTGAAGCAAACAACGGAGCAGAACAACAACGGCACAGCGAGGGCACGATACCGCCTGCTGAAATCTTTTGGTAATATGTATCTGTTGGTTAGAATGTTCGATGTACATTTCTCTCCTATTTGGTTGAAACCTGTTGCTGGCCTCTTTCGGAACACAGTTTTTCTGAGTTAACAAGTAAGGGCAACAGGAACTTTTAGAAAGACATACGTGAGAGCAAGACGGCATCTAATATCTTCAGTTCAGGGAACTACATCGGTACTTTCGGTAGTATATGCGTTACTCTCGGCGGAAAACAAGACGTGTCCAGAAACCGCTCTCTCTGGCTCCTGACTTCTATGGCGATGCCACCGGTGACTATCTCACACAATGAACGCCATCACCACACGGACGGAGTGGATAAAGCTCTAACATCTGTTTTAATTGCTGGAAATGTTCCCGTTCTCTTTTGTTTCACAAAATGAATCTTTACCAATAGAAATTATAGGCTAGGCCCTTTTGAAAACGCCGTATTTTCTCAGTTTCACAGTGAATGACAAAGAAACAAAATAGGAAACAAATGTGAACGGTGAAGTCTCATAGATCTCCTGTAGTGTGTCACGTGTAGCTGACTACCCAAAAGATTCCAGCGTTGCTGAAACCAGTGCTTGCTCTTGAGTCCATTGTGTAAACTCCGAAGTTCACTGAAGCAAACAACGGAGCAGAACCACAACGGCACAGCGAGGGCACGATACCGCCTGCTGAAATCTTTTGGTAATATGTATCTGTTGGTTAGAATGTTCGATGTACATTTCTCTCCTATTTGGTTGAAACCTGTTGCTGGCCTCTTTCGGAACACAGTTTTTCTGAGTTAACAAGTAAGGGCAACAGGAACTTTTAGAAAGACATACGTGAGAGCAAGACGGCATCTAATATCTTCAGTTCAGGGAACTACATCGGTACTTTCGGTAGTATATGCGTTACTCTCGGCGGAAAACAAGACGTGTCCAGAAACCGCTCTCTCTGGCTCCTGACTTCTATGGCGATGCCACCGGTGACTATCTCACACAATGAACGCCATCACCACACGGACGGAGTGGATAAAGCTCTAACATCTGTTTTAATTGCTGGAAATGTTCCCGTTCTCTTTTGTTTCACAAAATGAATCTTTACCAATAGAAATTATAGGCTAGGCCCTTTTGAAAACGCCGTATTTTCTCAGTTTCACAGTGAATGACAAAGAAACAAAATAGGAAACAAATGTGAACGGTGAAGTCTCATAGATCTCCTGTAGTGTGTCACGTGTAGCTGACTACCCAAAAGATTCCAGCGTTGCTGAAACCAGTGCTTGCTCTTGAGTCCATTGTGTAAACTCCGAAGTTCACTGAAGCAAACAACGGAGCAGAACAACAACGGCACAGCGAGGGCACGATACCGCCTGCTGAAATCTTTTGGTAATATGTATCTGTTGGTTAGAATGTTCGATGTACATTTCTCTCCTATTTGGTTGAAACCTGTTGCTGGCCTCTTTCGGAACACAGTTTTTCTGAGTTAACAAGTAAGGGCAACAGGAACTTTTAGAAAGACATACGTGAGAGCAAGACGGCATCTAATATCTTCAGTTCAGGGAACTACATCGGTACTTTCGGTAGTATATGCGTTACTCTCGGCGGAAAACAAGACGTGTCCAGAAACCGCTCTCTCTGGCTCCTGACTTCTATGGCGATGCCACCGGTGACTATCTCACACAATGAACGCCATCACCACACGGACGGAGTGGATAAAGCTCTAACATCTGTTTTAATTGCTGGAAATGTTCCCGTTCTCTTTTGTTTCACAAAATGAATCTTTACCAATAGAAATTATAGGCTAGGCCCTTTTGAAAACGCCGTATTTTCTCAGTTTCACAGTGAATGACAAAGAAACAAAATAGGAAACAAATGTGAACGGTGAAGTCTCATAGATCTCCTGTAGTGTGTCACGTGTAGCTGACTACCCAAAAGATTCCAGCGTTGCTGAAACCAGTGCTTGCTCTTGAGTCCATTGTGTAAACTCCGAAGTTCACTGAAGCAAACAACGGAGCAGAACAACAACGGCACAGCGAGGGCACGATACCGCCTGCTGAAATCTTTTGGTAATATGTATCTGTTGGTTAGAATGTTCGATGTACATTTCTCTCCTATTTGGTTGAAACCTGTTGCTGGCCTCTTTCGGAACACAGTTTTTCTGAGTTAACAAGTAAGGGCAACAGGAACTTTTAGAAAGACATACGTGAGAGCAAGACGGCATCTAATATCTTCAGTTCAGGGAACTACATCGGTACTTTCGGTAGTATATGCGTTACTCTCGGCGGAAAACAAGACGTGTCCAGAAACCGCTCTCTCTGGCTCCTGACTTCTATGGCGATGCCACCGGTGACTATCTCACACAATGAACGCCATCACCACACGGACGGAGTGGATAAAGCTCTAACATCTGTTTTAATTGCTGGAAATGTTCCCGTTCTCTTTTGTTTCACAAAATGAATCTTTACCAATAGAAATTATAGGCTAGGCCCTTTTGAAAACGCCGTATTTTCTCAGTTTCACAGTGAATGACAAAGAAACAAAATAGGAAACAAATGTGAACGGTGAAGTCTCATAGATCTCCTGTAGTGTGTCACGTGTAGCTGACTACCCAAAAGATTCCAGCGTTGCTGAAACCAGTGCTTGCTCTTGAGTCTATTGTGTAAACTCCGAAGTTCACTGAAGCAAACAACGGAGCAGAACCACAACGGCACAGCGAGGGCACGATACCGCCTGCTGAAATCTTTTGGTAATATGTATCTGTTGGTTAGAATGTTCGATGTACATTTCTCTCCTATTTGGTTGAAACCTGTTGCTGGCCTCTTTCGGAACACAGTTTTTCTGAGTTAACAAGTAAGGGCAACAGGAACTTTTAGAAAGACATACGTGAGAGCAAGACGGCATCTAATATCTTCAGTTCAGGGAACTACATCGGTACTTTCGGTAGTATATGCGTTACTCTCGGCGGAAAACAAGACGTGTCCAGAAACCGCTCTCTCTGGCTCCTGACTTCTATGGCGATGCCACCGGTGACTATCTCACACAATGAACGCCATCACCACACGGACGGAGTGGATAAAGCTCTAACATCTGTTTTAATTGCTGGAAATGTTCCCGTTCTCTTTTGTTTCACAAAATGAATCTTTACCAATAGAAATTATAGGCTAGGCCCTTTTGAAAACGCCGTATTTTCTCAGTTTCACAGTGAATGACAAAGAAACAAAATAGGAAACAAATGTGAACGGTGAAGTCTCATAGATCTCCTGTAGTGTGTCACGTGTAGCTGACTACCCAAAAGATTCCAGCGTTGCTGAAACCAGTGCTTGCTCTTGAGTCCATTGTGTAAACTCCGAAGTTCACTGAAGCAAACAACGGAGCAGAACAACAACGGCACAGCGAGGGCACGATACCGCCTGCTGAAATCTTTTGGTAATATGTATCTGTTGGTTAGAATGTTCGATGTACATTTCTCTCCTATTTGGTTGAAACCTGTTGCTGGCCTCTTTCGGAACACAGTTTTTCTGAGTTAACAAGTAAGGGCAACAGGAACTTTTAGAAAGACATACGTGAGAGCAAGACGGCATCTAATATCTTCAGTTCAGGGAACTACATCGGTACTTTCGGTAGTATATGCGTTACTCTCGGCGGAAAACAAGACGTGTCCAGAAACCGCTCTCTCTGGCTCCTGACTTCTATGGCGATGCCACCGGTGACTATCTCACACAATGAACGCCATCACCACACGGACGGAGTGGATAAAGCTCTAACATCTGTTTTAATTGCTGGAAATGTTCCCGTTCTCTTTTGTTTCACAAAATGAATCTTTACCAATAGAAATTATAGGCTAGGCCCTTTTGAAAACGCCGTATTTTCTCAGTTTCACAGTGAATGACAAAGAAACAAAATAGGAAACAAATGTGAACGGTGAAGTCTCATAGATCTCCTGTAGTGTGTCACGTGTAGCTGACTACCCAAAAGATTCCAGCGTTGCTGAAACCAGTGCTTGCTCTTGAGTCCATTGTGTAAACTCCGAAGTTCACTGAAGCAAACAACGGAGCAGAACAACAACGGCACAGCGAGGGCACGATACCGCCTGCTGAAATCTTTTGGTAATATGTATCTGTTGGTTAGAATGTTCGATGTACATTTCTCTCCTATTTGGTTGAAACCTGTTGCTGGCCTCTTTCGGAACACAGTTTTTCTGAGTTAACAAGTAAGGGCAACAGGAACTTTTAGAAAGACATACGTGAGAGCAAGACGGCATCTAATATCTTCAGTTCAGGGAACTACATCGGTACTTTCGGTACTATATGCGTTACTCTCGGCGGAAAACAAGACGTGTCCAGAAACCGCTCTCTCTGGCTCCTGACTTCTATGGCGATGCCACCGGTGACTATCTCACACAATGAACGCCATCACCACACGGACGGAGTGGATAAAGCTCTAACATCTGTTTTAATTGCTGGAAATGTTCCCGTTCTCTTTTGTTTCACAAAATGAATCTTTACCAATAGAAATTATAGGCTAGGCCCTTTTGAAAACGCCGTATTTTCTCAGTTTCACAGTGAATGACAAAGAAACAAAATAGGAAACAAATGTGAACGGTGAAGTCTCATAGATCTCCTGTAGTGTGTCACGTGTAGCTGACTACCCAAAAGATTCCAGCGTTGCTGAAACCAGTGCTTGCTCTTGAGTCCATTGTGTAAACTCCGAAGTTCACTGAAGCAAACAACGGAGCAGAACAACAACGGCACAGCGAGGGCACGATACCGCCTGCTGAAATCTTTTGGTAATATGTATCTGTTGGTTAGAATGTTCGATGTACATTTCTCTCCTATTTGGTTGAAACCTGTTGCTGGCCTCTTTCGGAACACAGTTTTTCTGAGTTAACAAGTAAGGGCAACAGGAACTTTTAGAAAGACATACGTGAGAGCAAGACGGCATCTAATATCTTCAGTTCAGGGAACTACATCGGTACTTTCGGTAGTATATGCGTTACTCTCGGCGGAAAACAAGACGTGTCCAGAAACCGCTCTCTCTGGCTCCTGACTTCTATGGCGATGCCACCGGTGACTATCTCACACAATGAACGCCATCACCACACGGACGGAGTGGATAAAGCTCTAACATCTGTTTTAATTGCTGGAAATGTTCCCGTTCTCTTTTGTTTCACAAAATGAATCTTTACCAATAGAAATTATAGGCTAGGCCCTTTTGAAAACGCCGTATTTTCTCAGTTTCACAGTGAATGACAAAGAAACAAAATAGGAAACAAATGTGAACGGTGAAGTCTCATAGATCTCCTGTAGTGTGTCACGTGTAGCTGACTACCCAAAAGATTCCAGCGTTGCTGAAACCAGTGCTTGCTCTTGAGTCCATTGTGTAAACTCCGAAGTTCACTGAAGCAAACAACGGAGCAGAACAACAACGGCACAGCGAGGGCACGATACCGCCTGCTGAAATCTTTTGGTAATATGTATCTGTTGGTTAGAATGTTCGATGTACATTTCTCTCCTATTTGGTTGAAACCTGTTGCTGGCCTCTTTCGGAACACAGTTTTTCTGAGTTAACAAGTAAGGGCAACAGGAACTTTTAGAAAGACATACGTGAGAGCAAGACGGCATCTAATATCTTCAGTTCAGGGAACTACATCGGTACTTTCGGTAGTATATGCGTTACTCTCGGCGGAAAACAAGACGTGTCCAGAAACCGCTCTCTCTGGCTCCTGACTTCTATGGCGATGCCACCGGTGACTATCTCACACAATGAACGCCATCACCACACGGACGGAGTGGATAAAGCTCTAACATCTGTTTTAATTGCTGGAAATGTTCCCGTTCTCTTTTGTTTCACAAAATGAATCTTTACCAATAGAAATTATAGGCTAGGCCCTTTTGAAAACGCCGTATTTTCTCAGTTTCACAGTGAATGACAAAGAAACAAAATAGGAAACAAATGTGAACGGTGAAGTCTCATAGATCTCCTGTAGTGTGTCACGTGTAGCTGACTACCCAAAAGATTCCAGCGTTGCTGAAACCAGTGCTTGCTCTTGAGTCCATTGTGTAAACTCCGAAGTTCACTGAAGCAAACAACGGAGCAGAACCACAACGGCACAGCGAGGGCACGATACCGCCTGCTGAAATCTTTTGGTAATATGTATCTGTTGGTTAGAATGTTCGATGTACATTTCTCTCCTATTTGGTTGAAACCTGTTGCTGGCCTCTTTCGGAACACAGTTTTTCTGAGTTAACAAGTAAGGGCAACAGGAACTTTTAGAAAGACATACGTGAGAGCAAGACGGCATCTAATATCTTCAGTTCAGGGAACTACATCGGTACTTTCGGTAGTATATGCGTTACTCTCGGCGGAAAACAAGACGTGTCCAGAAACCGCTCTCTCTGGCTCCTGACTTCTATGGCGATGCCACCGGTGACTATCTCACACAATGAACGCCATCACCACACGGACAGAGTGGATAAAGCTCTAACATCTGTTTTAATTGCTGGAAATGTTCCCGTTCTCTTTTGTTTCACAAAATGAATCTTTACCAATAGAAATTATAGGCTAGGCCCTTTTGAAAACGCCGTATTTTCTCAGTTTCACAGTGAATGACAAAGAAACAAAATAGGAAACAAATGTGAACGGTGAAGTCTCATAGATCTCCTGTAGTGTGTCACGTGTAGCTGACTACCCAAAAGATTCCAGCGTTGCTGAAACCAGTGCTTGCTCTTGAGTCCATTGTGTAAACTCCGAAGTTCACTGAAGCAAACAACGGAGCAGAACAACAACGGCACAGCGAGGGCACGATACCGCCTGCTGAAATCTTTTGGTAATATGTATCTGTTGGTTAGAATGTTCGATGTACATTTCTCTCCTATTTGGTTGAAACCTGTTGCTGGCCTCTTTCGGAACACAGTTTTTCTGAGTTAACAAGTAAGGGCAACAGGAACTTTTAGAAAGACATACGTGAGAGCAAGACGGCATCTAATATCTTCAGTTCAGGGAACTACATCGGTACTTTCGGTACTATATGCGTTACTCTCGGCGGAAAACAAGACGTGTCCAGAAACCGCTCTCTCTGGCTCCTGACTTCTATGGCGATGCCACCGGTGACTATCTCACACAATGAACGCCATCACCACACGGACGGAGTGGATAAAGCTCTAACATCTGTTTTAATTGCTGGAAATGTTCCCGTTCTCTTTTGTTTCACAAAATGAATCTTTACCAATAGAAATTATAGGCTAGGCCCTTTTGAAAACGCCGTATTTTCTCAGTTTCACAGTGAATGACAAAGAAACAAAATAGGAAACAAATGTGAACGGTGAAGTCTCATAGATCTCCTGTAGTGTGTCACGTGTAGCTGACTACCCAAAAGATTCCAGCGTTGCTGAAACCAGTGCTTGCTCTTGAGTCCATTGTGTAAACTCCGAAGTTCACTGAAGCAAACAACGGAGCAGAACAACAACGGCACAGCGAGGGCACGATACCGCCTGCTGAAATCTTTTGGTAATATGTATCTGTTGGTTAGAATGTTCGATGTACATTTCTCTCCTATTTGGTTGAAACCTGTTGCTGGCCTCTTTCGGAACACAGTTTTTCTGAGTTAACAAGTAAGGGCAACAGGAACTTTTAGAAAGACATACGTGAGAGCAAGACGGCATCTAATATCTTCAGTTCAGGGAACTACATCGGTACTTTCGGTAGTATATGCGTTACTCTCGGCGGAAAACAAGACGTGTCCAGAAACCGCTCTCTCTGGCTCCTGACTTCTATGGCGATGCCACCGGTGACTATCTCACACAATGAACGCCATCACCACACGGACGGAGTGGATAAAGCTCTAACATCTGTTTTAATTGCTGGAAATGTTCCCGTTCTCTTTTGTTTCACAAAATGAATCTTTACCAATAGAAATTATAGGCTAGGCCCTTTTGAAAACGCCGTATTTTCTCAGTTTCACAGTGAATGACAAAGAAACAAAATAGGAAACAAATGTGAACGGTGAAGTCTCATAGATCTCCTGTAGTGTGTCACGTGTAGCTGACTACCCAAAAGATTCCAGCGTTGCTGAAACCAGTGCTTGCTCTTGAGTCCATTGTGTAAACTCCGAAGTTCACTGAAGCAAACAACGGAGCAGAACAACAACGGCACAGCGAGGGCACGATACCGCCTGCTGAAATCTTTTGGTAATATGTATCTGTTGGTTAGAATGTTCGATGTACATTTCTCTCCTATTTGGTTGAAACCTGTTGCTGGCCTCTTTCGGAACACAGTTTTTCTGAGTTAACAAGTAAGGGCAACAGGAACTTTTAGAAAGACATACGTGAGAGCAAGACGGCATCTAATATCTTCAGTTCAGGGAACTACATCGGTACTTTCGGTACTATATGCGTTACTCTCGGCGGAAAACAACACGTGTCCAGAAACCGCTCTCTCTGGCTCCTGACTTCTATGGCGATGCCACCGGTGACTATCTCACACAATGAACGCCATCACCACACGGACGGAGTGGATAAAGCTCTAACATCTGTTTTAATTGCTGGAAATGTTCCCGTTCTCTTTTGTTTCACAAAATGAATCTTTACCAATAGAAATTATAGGCTAGGCCCTTTTGAAAACGCCGTATTTTCTCAGTTTCACAGTGAATGACAAAGAAACAAAATAGGAAACAAATGTGAACGGTGAAGTCTCATAGATCTCCTGTAGTGTGTCACGTGTAGCTGACTACCCAAAAGATTCCAGCGTTGCTGAAACCAGTGCTTGCTCTTGAGTCCATTGTGTAAACTCCGAAGTTCACTGAAGCAAACAACGGAGCAGAACAACAACGGCACAGCGAGGGCACGATACCGCCTGCTGAAATCTTTTGGTAATATGTATCTGTTGGTTAGAATGTTCGATGTACATTTCTCTCCTATTTGGTTGAAACCTGTTGCTGGCCTCTTTCGGAACACAGTTTTTCTGAGTTAACAAGTAAGGGCAACAGGAACTTTTAGAAAGACATACGTGAGAGCAAGACGGCATCTAATATCTTCAGTTCAGGGAACTACATCGGTACTTTCGGTAGTATATGCGTTACTCTCGGCGGAAAACAAGACGTGTCCAGAAACCGCTCTCTCTGGCTCCTGACTTCTATGGCGATGCCACCGGTGACTATCTCACACAATGAACGCCATCACCACACGGACGGAGTGGATAAAGCTCTAACATCTGTTTTAATTGCTGGAAATGTTCCCGTTCTCTTTTGTTTCACAAAATGAATCTTTACCAATAGAAATTATAGGCTAGGCCCTTTTGAAAACGCCGTATTTTCTCAGTTTCACAGTGAATGACAAAGAAACAAAATAGGAAACAAATGTGAACGGTGAAGTCTCATAGATCTCCTGTAGTGTGTCACGTGTAGCTGACTACCCAAAAGATTCCAGCGTTGCTGAAACCAGTGCTTGCTCTTGAGTCTATTGTGTAAACTCCGAAGTTCACTGAAGCAAACAACGGAGCAGAACCACAACGGCACAGCGAGGGCACGATACCGCCTGCTGAAATCTTTTGGTAATATGTATCTGTTGGTTAGAATGTTCGATGTACATTTCTCTCCTATTTGGTTGAAACCTGTTGCTGGCCTCTTTCGGAACACAGTTTTTCTGAGTTAACAAGTAAGGGCAACAGGAACTTTTAGAAAGACATACGTGAGAGCAAGACGGCATCTAATATCTTCAGTTCAGGGAACTACATCGGTACTTTCGGTAGTATATGCGTTACTCTCGGCGGAAAACAAGACGTGTCCAGAAACCGCTCTCTCTGGCTCCTGACTTCTATGGCGATGCCACCGGTGACTATCTCACACAATGAACGCCATCACCACACGGACGGAGTGGATAAAGCTCTAACATCTGTTTTAATTAGCTGGAAATGTTCCCGTTCTCTTTTGTTTCACAAAATGAATCTTTACCAATAGAAATTATAGGCTAGGCCCTTTTGAAAACGCCGTATTTTCTCAGTTTCACAGTGAATGACAAAGAAACAAAATAGGAAACAAATGTGAACGGTGAAGTCTCATAGATCTCCTGTAGTGTGTCACGTGTAGCTGACTACCCAAAAGATTCCAGCGTTGCTGAAACCAGTGCTTGCTCTTGAGTCCACTGTGTAAACTCCGAAGTTCACTGAAGCAAACAACGGAGCAGAACCACAACGGCACAGCGAGGGCACGATACCGCCTGCTGAAATCTTTTGGTAATATGTATCTGTTGGTTAGAATGTTCGATGTACATTTCTCTCCTATTTGGTTGAAACCTGTTGCTGGCCTCTTTCGGAACACAGTTTTTCTGAGTTAACAAGTAAGGGCAACAGGAACTTTTAGAAAGACATACGTGAGAGCAAGACGGCATCTAATATCTTCAGTTCAGGGAACTACATCGGTACTTTCGGTAGTATATGCGTTACTCTCGGCGGAAAACAAGACGTGTCCAGAAACCGCTCTCTCTGGCTCCTGACTTCTATGGCGATGCCACCGGTGACTATCTCACACAATGAACGCCATCACCACACGGACGGAGTGGATAAAGCTCTAACATCTGTTTTAATTGCTGGAAATGTTCCCGTTCTCTTTTGTTTCACAAAATGAATCTTTACCAATAGAAATTATAGGCTAGGCCCTTTTGAAAACGCCGTATTTTCTCAGTTTCACAGTGAATGACAAAGAAACAAAATAGGAAACAAATGTGAACGGTGAAGTCTCATAGATCTCCTGTAGTGTGTCACGTGTAGCTGACTACCCAAAAGATTCCAGCGTTGCTGAAACCAGTGCTTGCTCTTGAGTCCATTGTGTAAACTCCGAAGTTCACTGAAGCAAACAACGGAGCAGAACCACAACGGCACAGCGAGGGCACGATACCGCCTGCTGAAATCTTTTGGTAATATGTATCTGTTGGTTAGAATGTTCGATGTACATTTCTCTCCTATTTGGTTGAAACCTGTTGCTGGCCTCTTTCGGAACACAGTTTTTCTGAGTTAACAAGTAAGGGCAACAGGAACTTTTAGAAAGACATACGTGAGAGCAAGACGGCATCTAATATCTTCAGTTCAGGGAACTACATCGGTACTTTCGGTAGTATATGCGTTACTCTCGGCGGAAAACAAGACGTGTCCAGAAACCGCTCTCTCTGGCTCCTGACTTCTATGGCGATGCCACCGGTGACTATCTCACACAATGAACGCCATCACCACACGGACGGAGTGGATAAAGCTCTAACATCTGTTTTAATTGCTGGAAATGTTCCCGTTCTCTTTTGTTTCACAAAATGAATCTTTACCAATAGAAATTATAGGCTAGGCCCTTTTGAAAACGCCGTATTTTCTCAGTTTCACAGTGAATGACAAAGAAACAAAATAGGAAACAAATGTGAACGGTGAAGTCTCATAGATCTCCTGTAGTGTGTCACGTGTAGCTGACTACCCAAAAGATTCCAGCGTTGCTGAAACCAGTGCTTGCTCTTGAGTCCATTGTGTAAACTCCGAAGTTCACTGAAGCAAACAACGGAGCAGAACCACAACGGCACAGCGAGGGCACGATACCGCCTGCTGAAATCTTTTGGTAATATGTATCTGTTGGTTAGAATGTTCGATGTACATTTCTCTCCTATTTGGTTGAAACCTGTTGCTGGCCTCTTTCGGAACACAGTTTTTCTGAGTTAACAAGTAAGGGCAACAGGAACTTTTAGAAAGACATACGTGAGAGCAAGACGGCATCTAATATCTTCAGTTCAGGGAACTACATCGGTACTTTCGGTAGTATATGCGTTACTCTCGGCGGAAAACAAGACGTGTCCAGAAACCGCTCTCTCTGGCTCCTGACTTCTATGGCGATGCCACCGGTGACTATCTCACACAATGAACGCCATCACCACACGGACGGAGTGGATAAAGCTCTAACATCTGTTTTAATTGCTGGAAATGTTCCCGTTCTCTTTTGTTTCACAAAATGAATCTTTACCAATAGAAATTATAGGCTAGGCCCTTTTGAAAACGCCGTATTTTCTCAGTTTCACAGTGAATGACAAAGAAACAAAATAGGAAACAAATGTGAACGGTGAAGTCTCATAGATCTCCTGTAGTGTGTCACGTGTAGCTGACTACCCAAAAGATTCCAGCGTTGCTGAAACCAGTGCTTGCTCTTGAGTCTATTGTGTAAACTCCGAAGTTCACTGAAGCAAACAACGGAGCAGAACAACAACGGCACAGCGAGGGCACGATACCGCCTGCTGAAATCTTTTGGTAATATGTATCTGTTGGTTAGAATGTTCGATGTACATTTCTCTCCTATTTGGTTGAAACCTGTTGCTGGCCTCTTTCGGAACACAGTTTTTCTGAGTTAACAAGTAAGGGCAACAGGAACTTTTAGAAAGACATACGTGAGAGCAAGACGGCATCTAATATCTTCAGTTCAGGGAACTACATCGGTACTTTCGGTAGTATATGCGTTACTCTCGGCGGAAAACAAGACGTGTCCAGAAACCGCTCTCTCTGGCTCCTGACTTCTATGGCGATGCCACCGGTGACTATCTCACACAATGAACGCCATCACCACACGGACAGAGTGGATAAAGCTCTAACATCTGTTTTAATTGCTGGAAATGTTCCCGTTCTCTTTTGTTTCACAAAATGAATCTTTACCAATAGAAATTATAGGCTAGGCCCTTTTGAAAACGCCGTATTTTCTCAGTTTCACAGTGAATGACAAAGAAACAAAATAGGAAACAAATGTGAACGGTGAAGTCTCATAGATCTCCTGTAGTGTGTCACGTGTAGCTGACTACCCAAAAGATTCCAGCGTTGCTGAAACCAGTGCTTGCTCTTGAGTCCATTGTGTAAACTCCGAAGTTCACTGAAGCAAACAACGGAGCAGAACCACAACGGCACAGCGAGGGCACGATACCGCCTGCTGAAATCTTTTGGTAATATGTATCTGTTGGTTAGAATGTTCGATGTACATTTCTCTCCTATTTGGTTGAAACCTGTTGCTGGCCTCTTTCGGAACACAGTTTTTCTGAGTTAACAAGTAAGGGCAACAGGAACTTTTAGAAAGACATACGTGAGAGCAAGACGGCATCTAATATCTTCAGTTCAGGGAACTACATCGGTACTTTCGGTAGTATATGCGTTACTCTCGGCGGAAAACAAGACGTGTCCAGAAACCGCTCTCTCTGGCTCCTGACTTCTATGGCGATGCCACCGGTGACTATCTCACACAATGAACGCCATCACCACACGGACGGAGTGGATAAAGCTCTAACATCTGTTTTAATTGCTGGAAATGTTCCCGTTCTCTTTTGTTTCACAAAATGAATCTTTACCAATAGAAATTATAGGCTAGGCCCTTTTGAAAACGCCGTATTTTCTCAGTTTCACAGTGAATGACAAAGAAACAAAATAGGAAACAAATGTGAACGGTGAAGTCTCATAGATCTCCTGTAGTGTGTCACGTGTAGCTGACTACCCAAAAGATTCCAGCGTTGCTGAAACCAGTGCTTGCTCTTGAGTCCATTGTGTAAACTCCGAAGTTCACTGAAGCAAACAACGGAGCAGAACCACAACGGCACAGCGAGGGCACGATACCGCCTGCTGAAATCTTTTGGTAATATGTATCTGTTGGTTAGAATGTTCGATGTACATTTCTCTCCTATTTGGTTGAAACCTGTTGCTGGCCTCTTTCGGAACACAGTTTTTCTGAGTTAACAAGTAAGGGCAACAGGAACTTTTAGAAAGACATACGTGAGAGCAAGACGGCATCTAATATCTTCAGTTCAGGGAACTACATCGGTACTTTCGGTAGTATATGCGTTACTCTCGGCGGAAAACAAGACGTGTCCAGAAACCGCTCTCTCTGGCTCCTGACTTCTATGGCGATGCCACCGGTGACTATCTCACACAATGAACGCCATCACCACACGGACGGAGTGGATAAAGCTCTAACATCTGTTTTAATTGCTGGAAATGTTCCCGTTCTCTTTTGTTTCACAAAATGAATCTTTACCAATAGAAATTATAGGCTAGGCCCTTTTGAAAACGCCGTATTTTCTCAGTTTCACAGTGAATGACAAAGAAACAAAATAGGAAACAAATGTGAACGGTGAAGTCTCATAGATCTCCTGTAGTGTGTCACGTGTAGCTGACTACCCAAAAGATTCCAGCGTTGCTGAAACCAGTGCTTGCTCTTGAGTCCATTGTGTAAACTCCGAAGTTCACTGAAGCAAACAACGGAGCAGAACAACAACGGCACAGCGAGGGCACGATACCGCCTGCTGAAATCTTTTGGTAATATGTATCTGTTGGTTAGAATGTTCGATGTACATTTCTCTCCTATTTGGTTGAAACCTGTTGCTGGCCTCTTTCGGAACACAGTTTTTCTGAGTTAACAAGTAAGGGCAACAGGAACTTTTAGAAAGACATACGTGAGAGCAAGACGGCATCTAATATCTTCAGTTCAGGGAACTACATCGGTACTTTCGGTAGTATATGCGTTACTCTCGGCGGAAAACAAGACGTGTCCAGAAACCGCTCTCTCTGGCTCCTGACTTCTATGGCGATGCCACCGGTGACTATCTCACACAATGAACGCCATCACCACACGGACGGAGTGGATAAAGCTCTAACATCTGTTTTAATTGCTGGAAATGTTCCCGTTCTCTTTTGTTTCACAAAATGAATCTTTACCAATAGAAATTATAGGCTAGGCCCTTTTGAAAACGCCGTATTTTCTCAGTTTCACAGTGAATGACAAAGAAACAAAATAGGAAACAAATGTGAACGGTGAAGTCTCATAGATCTCCTGTAGTGTGTCACGTGTAGCTGACTACCCAAAAGATTCCAGCGTTGCTGAAACCAGTGCTTGCTCTTGAGTCCATTGTGTAAACTCCGAAGTTCACTGAAGCAAACAACGGAGCAGAACCACAACGGCACAGCGAGGGCACGATACCGCCTGCTGAAATCTTTTGGTAATATGTATCTGTTGGTTAGAATGTTCGATGTACATTTCTCTCCTATTTGGTTGAAACCTGTTGCTGGCCTCTTTCGGAACACAGTTTTTCTGAGTTAACAAGTAAGGGCAACAGGAACTTTTAGAAAGACATACGTGAGAGCAAGACGGCATCTAATATCTTCAGTTCAGGGAACTACATCGGTACTTTCGGTAGTATATGCGTTACTCTCGGCGGAAAACAAGACGTGTCCAGAAACCGCTCTCTCTGGCTCCTGACTTCTATGGCGATGCCACCGGTGACTATCTCACACAATGAACGCCATCACCACACGGACGGAGTGGATAAAGCTCTAACATCTGTTTTAATTGCTGGAAATGTTCCCGTTCTCTTTTGTTTCACAAAATGAATCTTTACCAATAGAAATTATAGGCTAGGCCCTTTTGAAAACGCCGTATTTTCTCAGTTTCACAGTGAATGACAAAGAAACAAAATAGGAAACAAATGTGAACGGTGAAGTCTCATAGATCTCCTGTAGTGTGTCACGTGTAGCTGACTACCCAAAAGATTCCAGCGTTGCTGAAACCAGTGCTTGCTCTTGAGTCCATTGTGTAAACTCCGAAGTTCACTGAAGCAAACAACGGAGCAGAACAACAACGGCACAGCGAGGGCACGATACCGCCTGCTGAAATCTTTTGGTAATATGTATCTGTTGGTTAGAATGTTCGATGTACATTTCTCTCCTATTTGGTTGAAACCTGTTGCTGGCCTCTTTCGGAACACAGTTTTTCTGAGTTAACAAGTAAGGGCAACAGGAACTTTTAGAAAGACATACGTGAGAGCAAGACGGCATCTAATATCTTCAGTTCAGGGAACTACATCGGTACTTTCGGTACTATATGCGTTACTCTCGGCGGAAAACAAGACGTGTCCAGAAACCGCTCTCTCTGGCTCCTGACTTCTATGGCGATGCCACCGGTGACTATCTCACACAATGAACGCCATCACCACACGGACGGAGTGGATAAAGCTCTAACATCTGTTTTAATTGCTGGAAATGTTCCCGTTCTCTTTTGTTTCACAAAATGAATCTTTACCAATAGAAATTATAGGCTAGGCCCTTTTGAAAACGCCGTATTTTCTCAGTTTCACAGTGAATGACAAAGAAACAAAATAGGAAACAAATGTGAACGGTGAAGTCTCATAGATCTCCTGTAGTGTGTCACGTGTAGCTGACTACCCAAAAGATTCCAGCGTTGCTGAAACCAGTGCTTGCTCTTGAGTCCATTGTGTAAACTCCGAAGTTCACTGAAGCAAACAACGGAGCAGAACAACAACGGCACAGCGAGGGCACGATACCGCCTGCTGAAATCTTTTGGTAATATGTATCTGTTGGTTAGAATGTTCGATGTACATTTCTCTCCTATTTGGTTGAAACCTGTTGCTGGCCTCTTTCGGAACACAGTTTTTCTGAGTTAACAAGTAAGGGCAACAGGAACTTTTAGAAAGACATACGTGAGAGCAAGACGGCATCTAATATCTTCAGTTCAGGGAACTACATCGGTACTTTCGGTAGTATATGCGTTACTCTCGGCGGAAAACAAGACGTGTCCAGAAACCGCTCTCTCTGGCTCCTGACTTCTATGGCGATGCCACCGGTGACTATCTCACACAATGAACGCCATCACCACACGGACGGAGTGGATAAAGCTCTAACATCTGTTTTAATTGCTGGAAATGTTCCCGTTCTCTTTTGTTTCACAAAATGAATCTTTACCAATAGAAATTATAGGCTAGGCCCTTTTGAAAACGCCGTATTTTCTCAGTTTCACAGTGAATGACAAAGAAACAAAATAGGAAACAAATGTGAACGGTGAAGTCTCATAGATCTCCTGTAGTGTGTCACGTGTAGCTGACTACCCAAAAGATTCCAGCGTTGCTGAAACCAGTGCTTGCTCTTGAGTCCATTGTGTAAACTCCGAAGTTCACTGAAGCAAACAACGGAGCAGAACCACAACGGCACAGCGAGGGCACGATACCGCCTGCTGAAATCTTTTGGTAATATGTATCTGTTGGTTAGAATGTTCGATGTACATTTCTCTCCTATTTGGTTGAAACCTGTTGCTGGCCTCTTTCGGAACACAGTTTTTCTGAGTTAACAAGTAAGGGCAACAGGAACTTTTAGAAAGACATACGTGAGAGCAAGACGGCATCTAATATCTTCAGTTCAGGGAACTACATCGGTACTTTCGGTAGTATATGCGTTACTCTCGGCGGAAAACAAGACGTGTCCAGAAACCGCTCTCTCTGGCTCCTGACTTCTATGGCGATGCCACCGGTGACTATCTCACACAATGAACGCCATCACCACACGGACGGAGTGGATAAAGCTCTAACATCTGTTTTAATTAGCTGGAAATGTTCCCGTTCTCTTTTGTTTCACAAAATGAATCTTTACCAATAGAAATTATAGGCTAGGCCCTTTTGAAAACGCCGTATTTTCTCAGTTTCACAGTGAATGACAAAGAAACAAAATAGGAAACAAATGTGAACGGTGAAGTCTCATAGATCTCCTGTAGTGTGTCACGTGTAGCTGACTACCCAAAAGATTCCAGCGTTGCTGAAACCAGTGCTTGCTCTTGAGTCCACTGTGTAAACTCCGAAGTTCACTGAAGCAAACAACGGAGCAGAACCACAACGGCACAGCGAGGGCACGATACCGCCTGCTGAAATCTTTTGGTAATATGTATCTGTTGGTTAGAATGTTCGATGTACATTTCTCTCCTATTTGGTTGAAACCTGTTGCTGGCCTCTTTCGGAACACAGTTTTTCTGAGTTAACAAGTAAGGGCAACAGGAACTTTTAGAAAGACATACGTGAGAGCAAGACGGCATCTAATATCTTCAGTTCAGGGAACTACATCGGTACTTTCGGTAGTATATGCGTTACTCTCGGCGGAAAACAAGACGTGTCCAGAAACCGCTCTCTCTGGCTCCTGACTTCTATGGCGATGCCACCGGTGACTATCTCACACAATGAACGCCATCACCACACGGACGGAGTGGATAAAGCTCTAACATCTGTTTTAATTGCTGGAAATGTTCCCGTTCTCTTTTGTTTCACAAAATGAATCTTTACCAATAGAAATTATAGGCTAGGCCCTTTTGAAAACGCCGTATTTTCTCAGTTTCACAGTGAATGACAAAGAAACAAAATAGGAAACAAATGTGAACGGTGAAGTCTCATAGATCTCCTGTAGTGTGTCACGTGTAGCTGACTACCCAAAAGATTCCAGCGTTGCTGAAACCAGTGCTTGCTCTTGAGTCCATTGTGTAAACTCCGAAGTTCACTGAAGCAAACAACGGAGCAGAACCACAACGGCACAGCGAGGGCACGATACCGCCTGCTGAAATCTTTTGGTAATATGTATCTGTTGGTTAGAATGTTCGATGTACATTTCTCTCCTATTTGGTTGAAACCTGTTGCTGGCCTCTTTCGGAACACAGTTTTTCTGAGTTAACAAGTAAGGGCAACAGGAACTTTTAGAAAGACATACGTGAGAGCAAGACGGCATCTAATATCTTCAGTTCAGGGAACTACATCGGTACTTTCGGTAGTATATGCGTTACTCTCGGCGGAAAACAAGACGTGTCCAGAAACCGCTCTCTCTGGCTCCTGACTTCTATGGCGATGCCACCGGTGACTATCTCACACAATGAACGCCATCACCACACGGACGGAGTGGATAAAGCTCTAACATCTGTTTTAATTGCTGGAAATGTTCCCGTTCTCTTTTGTTTCACAAAATGAATCTTTACCAATAGAAATTATAGGCTAGGCCCTTTTGAAAACGCCGTATTTTCTCAGTTTCACAGTGAATGACAAAGAAACAAAATAGGAAACAAATGTGAACGGTGAAGTCTCATAGATCTCCTGTAGTGTGTCACGTGTAGCTGACTACCCAAAAGATTCCAGCGTTGCTGAAACCAGTGCTTGCTCTTGAGTCCATTGTGTAAACTCCGAAGTTCACTGAAGCAAACAACGGAGCAGAACAACAACGGCACAGCGAGGGCACGATACCGCCTGCTGAAATCTTTTGGTAATATGTATCTGTTGGTTAGAATGTTCGATGTACATTTCTCTCCTATTTGGTTGAAACCTGTTGCTGGCCTCTTTCGGAACACAGTTTTTCTGAGTTAACAAGTAAGGGCAACAGGAACTTTTAGAAAGACATACGTGAGAGCAAGACGGCATCTAATATCTTCAGTTCAGGGAACTACATCGGTACTTTCGGTAGTATATGCGTTACTCTCGGCGGAAAACAAGACGTGTCCAGAAACCGCTCTCTCTGGCTCCTGACTTCTATGGCGATGCCACCGGTGACTATCTCACACAATGAACGCCATCACCACACGGACGGAGTGGATAAAGCTCTAACATCTGTTTTAATTGCTGGAAATGTTCCCGTTCTCTTTTGTTTCACAAAATGAATCTTTACCAATAGAAATTATAGGCTAGGCCCTTTTGAAAACGCCGTATTTTCTCAGTTTCACAGTGAATGACAAAGAAACAAAATAGGAAACAAATGTGAACGGTGAAGTCTCATAGATCTCCTGTAGTGTGTCACGTGTAGCTGACTACCCAAAAGATTCCAGCGTTGCTGAAACCAGTGCTTGCTCTTGAGTCCATTGTGTAAACTCCGAAGTTCACTGAAGCAAACAACGGAGCAGAACCACAACGGCACAGCGAGGGCACGATACCGCCTGCTGAAATCTTTTGGTAATATGTATCTGTTGGTTAGAATGTTCGATGTACATTTCTCTCCTATTTGGTTGAAACCTGTTGCTGGCCTCTTTCGGAACACAGTTTTTCTGAGTTAACAAGTAAGGGCAACAGGAACTTTTGGAAAGACATACGTGAGAGCAAGACGGCATCTAATATCTTCAGTTCAGGGAACTACATCGGTACTTTCGGTAGTATATGCGTTACTCTCGGCGGAAAACAAGACGTGTCCAGAAACCGCTCTCTCTGGCTCCTGACTTCTATGGCGATGCCACCGGTGACTATCTCACACAATGAACGCCATCACCACACGGACGGAGTGGATAAAGCTCTAACATCTGTTTTAATTGCTGGAAATGTTCCCGTTCTCTTTTGTTTCACAAAATGAATCTTTACCAATAGAAATTATAGGCTAGGCCCTTTTGAAAACGCCGTATTTTCTCAGTTTCACAGTGAATGACAAAGAAACAAAATAGGAAACAAATGTGAACGGTGAAGTCTCATAGATCTCCTGTAGTGTGTCACGTGTAGCTGACTACCCAAAAGATTCCAGCGTTGCTGAAACCAGTGCTTGCTCTTGAGTCCACTGTGTAAACTCCGAAGTTCACTGAAGCAAACAACGGAGCAGAACCACAACGGCACAGCGAGGGCACGATACCGCCTGCTGAAATCTTTTGGTAATATGTATCTGTTGGTTAGAATGTTCGATGTACATTTCTCTCCTATTTGGTTGAAACCTGTTGCTGGCCTCTTTCGGAACACAGTTTTTCTGAGTTAACAAGTAAGGGCAACAGGAACTTTTAGAAAGACATACGTGAGAGCAAGACGGCATCTAATATCTTCAGTTCAGGGAACTACATCGGTACTTTCGGTAGTATATGCGTTACTCTCGGCGGAAAACAAGACGTGTCCAGAAACCGCTCTCTCTGGCTCCTGACTTCTATGGCGATGCCACCGGTGACTATCTCACACAATGAACGCCATCACCACACGGACGGAGTGGATAAAGCTCTAACATCTGTTTTAATTAGCTGGAAATGTTCCCGTTCTCTTTTGTTTCACAAAATGAATCTTTACCAATAGAAATTATAGGCTAGGCCCTTTTGAAAACGCCGTATTTTCTCAGTTTCACAGTGAATGACAAAGAAACAAAATAGGAAACAAATGTGAACGGTGAAGTCTCATAGATCTCCTGTAGTGTGTCACGTGTAGCTGACTACCCAAAAGATTCCAGCGTTGCTGAAACCAGTGCTTGCTCTTGAGTCCACTGTGTAAACTCCGAAGTTCACTGAAGCAAACAACGGAGCAGAACCACAACGGCACAGCGAGGGCACGATACCGCCTGCTGAAATCTTTTGGTAATATGTATCTGTTGGTTAGAATGTTCGATGTACATTTCTCTCCTATTTGGTTGAAACCTGTTGCTGGCCTCTTTCGGAACACAGTTTTTCTGAGTTAACAAGTAAGGGCAACAGGAACTTTTAGAAAGACATACGTGAGAGCAAGACGGCATCTAATATCTTCAGTTCAGGGAACTACATCGGTACTTTCGGTAGTATATGCGTTACTCTCGGCGGAAAACAAGACGTGTCCAGAAACCGCTCTCTCTGGCTCCTGACTTCTATGGCGATGCCACCGGTGACTATCTCACACAATGAACGCCATCACCACACGGACGGAGTGGATAAAGCTCTAACATCTGTTTTAATTGCTGGAAATGTTCCCGTTCTCTTTTGTTTCACAAAATGAATCTTTACCAATAGAAATTATAGGCTAGGCCCTTTTGAAAACGCCGTATTTTCTCAGTTTCACAGTGAATGACAAAGAAACAAAATAGGAAACAAATGTGAACGGTGAAGTCTCATAGATCTCCTGTAGTGTGTCACGTGTAGCTGACTACCCAAAAGATTCCAGCGTTGCTGAAACCAGTGCTTGCTCTTGAGTCCACTGTGTAAACTCCGAAGTTCACTGAAGCAAACAACGGAGCAGAACCACAACGGCACAGCGAGGGCACGATACCGCCTGCTGAAATCTTTTGGTAATATGTATCTGTTGGTTAGAATGTTCGATGTACATTTCTCTCCTATTTGGTTGAAACCTGTTGCTGGCCTCTTTCGGAACACAGTTTTTCTGAGTTAACAAGTAAGGGCAACAGGAACTTTTGGAAAGACATACGTGAGAGCAAGACGGCATCTAATATCTTCAGTTCAGGGAACTACATCGGTACTTTCGGTAGTATATGCGTTACTCTCGGCGGAAAACAAGACGTGTCCAGAAACCGCTCTCTCTGGCTCCTGACTTCTATGGCGATGCCACCGGTGACTATCTCACACAATGAACGCCATCACCACACGGACGGAGTGGATAAAGCTCTAACATCTGTTTTAATTGCTGGAAATGTTCCCGTTCTCTTTTGTTTCACAAAATGAATCTTTACCAATAGAAATTATAGGCTAGGCCCTTTTGAAAACGCCGTATTTTCTCAGTTTCACAGTGAATGACAAAGAAACAAAATAGGAAACAAATGTGAACGGTGAAGTCTCATAGATCTCCTGTAGTGTGTCACGTGTAGCTGACTACCCAAAAGATTCCAGCGTTGCTGAAACCAGTGCTTGCTCTTGAGTCCACTGTGTAAACTCCGAAGTTCACTGAAGCAAACAACGGAGCAGAACCACAACGGCACAGCGAGGGCACGATACCGCCTGCTGAAATCTTTTGGTAATATGTATCTGTTGGTTAGAATGTTCGATGTACATTTCTCTCCTATTTGGTTGAAACCTGTTGCTGGCCTCTTTCGGAACACAGTTTTTCTGAGTTAACAAGTAAGGGCAACAGGAACTTTTAGAAAGACATACGTGAGAGCAAGACGGCATCTAATATCTTCAGTTCAGGGAACTACATCGGTACTTTCGGTAGTATATGCGTTACTCTCGGCGGAAAACAAGACGTGTCCAGAAACCGCTCTCTCTGGCTCCTGACTTCTATGGCGATGCCACCGGTGACTATCTCACACAATGAACGCCATCACCACACGGACGGAGTGGATAAAGCTCTAACATCTGTTTTAATTAGCTGGAAATGTTCCCGTTCTCTTTTGTTTCACAAAATGAATCTTTACCAATAGAAATTATAGGCTAGGCCCTTTTGAAAACGCCGTATTTTCTCAGTTTCACAGTGAATGACAAAGAAACAAAATAGGAAACAAATGTGAACGGTGAAGTCTCATAGATCTCCTGTAGTGTGTCACGTGTAGCTGACTACCCAAAAGATTCCAGCGTTGCTGAAACCAGTGCTTGCTCTTGAGTCCACTGTGTAAACTCCGAAGTTCACTGAAGCAAACAACGGAGCAGAACCACAACGGCACAGCGAGGGCACGATACCGCCTGCTGAAATCTTTTGGTAATATGTATCTGTTGGTTAGAATGTTCGATGTACATTTCTCTCCTATTTGGTTGAAACCTGTTGCTGGCCTCTTTCGGAACACAGTTTTTCTGAGTTAACAAGTAAGGGCAACAGGAACTTTTAGAAAGACATACGTGAGAGCAAGACGGCATCTAATATCTTCAGTTCAGGGAACTACATCGGTACTTTCGGTAGTATATGCGTTACTCTCGGCGGAAAACAAGACGTGTCCAGAAACCGCTCTCTCTGGCTCCTGACTTCTATGGCGATGCCACCGGTGACTATCTCACACAATGAACGCCATCACCACACGGACGGAGTGGATAAAGCTCTAACATCTGTTTTAATTAGCTGGAAATGTTCCCGTTCTCTTTTGTTTCACAAAATGAATCTTTACCAATAGAAATTATAGGCTAGGCCCTTTTGAAAACGCCGTATTTTCTCAGTTTCACAGTGAATGACAAAGAAACAAAATAGGAAACAAATGTGAACGGTGAAGTCTCATAGATCTCCTGTAGTGTGTCACGTGTAGCTGACTACCCAAAAGATTCCAGCGTTGCTGAAACCAGTGCTTGCTCTTGAGTCCACTGTGTAAACTCCGAAGTTCACTGAAGCAAACAACGGAGCAGAACAACAACGGCACAGCGAGGGCACGATACCGCCTGCTGAAATCTTTTGGTAATATGTATCTGTTGGTTAGAATGTTCGATGTACATTTCTCTCCTATTTGGTTGAAACCTGTTGCTGGCCTCTTTCGGAACACAGTTTTTCTGAGTTAACAAGTAAGGGCAACAGGAACTTTTAGAAAGACATACGTGAGAGCAAGACGGCATCTAATATCTTCAGTTCAGGGAACTACATCGGTACTTTCGGTAGTATATGCGTTACTCTCGGCGGAAAACAAGACGTGTCCAGAAACCGCTCTCTCTGGCTCCTGACTTCTATGGCGATGCCACCGGTGACTATCTCACACAATGAACGCCATCACCACACGGACGGAGTGGATAAAGCTCTAACATCTGTTTTAATTGCTGGAAATGTTCCCGTTCTCTTTTGTTTCACAAAATGAATCTTTACCAATAGAAATTATAGGCTAGGCCCTTTTGAAAACGCCGTATTTTCTCAGTTTCACAGTGAATGACAAAGAAACAAAATAGGAAACAAATGTGAACGGTGAAGTCTCATAGATCTCCTGTAGTGTGTCACGTGTAGCTGACTACCCAAAAGATTCCAGCGTTGCTGAAACCAGTGCTTGCTCTTGAGTCCATTGTGTAAACTCCGAAGTTCACTGAAGCAAACAACGGAGCAGAACCACAACGGCACAGCGAGGGCACGATACCGCCTGCTGAAATCTTTTGGTAATATGTATCTGTTGGTTAGAATGTTCGATGTACATTTCTCTCCTATTTGGTTGAAACCTGTTGCTGGCCTCTTTCGGAACACAGTTTTTCTGAGTTAACAAGTAAGGGCAACAGGAACTTTTAGAAAGACATACGTGAGAGCAAGACGGCATCTAATATCTTCAGTTCAGGGAACTACATCGGTACTTTCGGTAGTATATGCGTTACTCTCGGCGGAAAACAAGACGTGTCCAGAAACCGCTCTCTCTGGCTCCTGACTTCTATGGCGATGCCACCGGTGACTATCTCACACAATGAACGCCATCACCACACGGACGGAGTGGATAAAGCTCTAACATCTGTTTTAATTGCTGGAAATGTTCCCGTTCTCTTTTGTTTCACAAAATGAATCTTTACCAATAGAAATTATAGGCTAGGCCCTTTTGAAAACGCCGTATTTTCTCAGTTTCACAGTGAATGACAAAGAAACAAAATAGGAAACAAATGTGAACGGTGAAGTCTCATAGATCTCCTGTAGTGTGTCACGTGTAGCTGACTACCCAAAAGATTCCAGCGTTGCTGAAACCAGTGCTTGCTCTTGAGTCCACTGTGTAAACTCCGAAGTTCACTGAAGCAAACAACGGAGCAGAACCACAACGGCACAGCGAGGGCACGATACCGCCTGCTGAAATCTTTTGGTAATATGTATCTGTTGGTTAGAATGTTCGATGTACATTTCTCTCCTATTTGGTTGAAACCTGTTGCTGGCCTCTTTCGGAACACAGTTTTTCTGAGTTAACAAGTAAGGGCAACAGGAACTTTTAGAAAGACATACGTGAGAGCAAGACGGCATCTAATATCTTCAGTTCAGGGAACTACATCGGTACTTTCGGTAGTATATGCGTTACTCTCGGCGGAAAACAAGACGTGTCCAGAAACCGCTCTCTCTGGCTCCTGACTTCTATGGCGATGCCACCGGTGACTATCTCACACAATGAACGCCATCACCACACGGACGGAGTGGATAAAGCTCTAACATCTGTTTTAATTGCTGGAAATGTTCCCGTTCTCTTTTGTTTCACAAAATGAATCTTTACCAATAGAAATTATAGGCTAGGCCCTTTTGAAAACGCCGTATTTTCTCAGTTTCACAGTGAATGACAAAGAAACAAAATAGGAAACAAATGTGAACGGTGAAGTCTCATAGATCTCCTGTAGTGTGTCACGTGTAGCTGACTACCCAAAAGATTCCAGCGTTGCTGAAACCAGTGCTTGCTCTTGAGTCCACTGTGTAAACTCCGAAGTTCACTGAAGCAAACAACGGAGCAGAACCACAACGGCACAGCGAGGGCACGATACCGCCTGCTGAAATCTTTTGGTAATATGTATCTGTTGGTTAGAATGTTCGATGTACATTTCTCTCCTATTTGGTTGAAACCTGTTGCTGGCCTCTTTCGGAACACAGTTTTTCTGAGTTAACAAGTAAGGGCAACAGGAACTTTTAGAAAGACATACGTGAGAGCAAGACGGCATCTAATATCTTCAGTTCAGGGAACTACATCGGTACTTTCGGTACTATATGCGTTACTCTCGGCGGAAAACAAGACGTGTCCAGAAACCGCTCTCTCTGGCTCCTGACTTCTATGGCGATGCCACCGGTGACTATCTCACACAATGAACGCCATCACCACACGGACGGAGTGGATAAAGCTCTAACATCTGTTTTAATTGCTGGAAATGTTCCCGTTCTCTTTTGTTTCACAAAATGAATCTTTACCAATAGAAATTATAGGCTAGGCCCTTTTGAAAACGCCGTATTTTCTCAGTTTCACAGTGAATGACAAAGAAACAAAATAGGAAACAAATGTGAACGGTGAAGTCTCATAGATCTCCTGTAGTGTGTCACGTGTAGCTGACTACCCAAAAGATTCCAGCGTTGCTGAAACCAGTGCTTGCTCTTGAGTCTATTGTGTAAACTCCGAAGTTCACTGAAGCAAACAACGGAGCAGAACAACAACGGCACAGCGAGGGCACGATACCGCCTGCTGAAATCTTTTGGTAATATGTATCTGTTGGTTAGAATGTTCGATGTACATTTCTCTCCTATTTGGTTGAAACCTGTTGCTGGCCTCTTTCGGAACACAGTTTTTCTGAGTTAACAAGTAAGGGCAACAGGAACTTTTGGAAAGACATACGTGAGAGCAAGACGGCATCTAATATCTTCAGTTCAGGGAACTACATCGGTACTTTCGGTAGTATATGCGTTACTCTCGGCGGAAAACAAGACGTGTCCAGAAACCGCTCTCTCTGGCTCCTGACTTCTATGGCGATGCCACCGGTGACTATCTCACACAATGAACGCCATCACCACACGGACGGAGTGGATAAAGCTCTAACATCTGTTTTAATTGCTGGAAATGTTCCCGTTCTCTTTTGTTTCACAAAATGAATCTTTACCAATAGAAATTATAGGCTAGGCCCTTTTGAAAACGCCGTATTTTCTCAGTTTCACAGTGAATGACAAAGAAACAAAATAGGAAACAAATGTGAACGGTGAAGTCTCATAGATCTCCTGTAGTGTGTCACGTGTAGCTGACTACCCAAAAGATTCCAGCGTTGCTGAAACCAGTGCTTGCTCTTGAGTCCACTGTGTAAACTCCGAAGTTCACTGAAGCAAACAACGGAGCAGAACCACAACGGCACAGCGAGGGCACGATACCGCCTGCTGAAATCTTTTGGTAATATGTATCTGTTGGTTAGAATGTTCGATGTACATTTCTCTCCTATTTGGTTGAAACCTGTTGCTGGCCTCTTTCGGAACACAGTTTTTCTGAGTTAACAAGTAAGGGCAACAGGAACTTTTAGAAAGACATACGTGAGAGCAAGACGGCATCTAATATCTTCAGTTCAGGGAACTACATCGGTACTTTCGGTAGTATATGCGTTACTCTCGGCGGAAAACAAGACGTGTCCAGAAACCGCTCTCTCTGGCTCCTGACTTCTATGGCGATGCCACCGGTGACTATCTCACACAATGAACGCCATCACCACACGGACGGAGTGGATAAAGCTCTAACATCTGTTTTAATTAGCTGGAAATGTTCCCGTTCTCTTTTGTTTCACAAAATGAATCTTTACCAATAGAAATTATAGGCTAGGCCCTTTTGAAAACGCCGTATTTTCTCAGTTTCACAGTGAATGACAAAGAAACAAAATAGGAAACAAATGTGAACGGTGAAGTCTCATAGATCTCCTGTAGTGTGTCACGTGTAGCTGACTACCCAAAAGATTCCAGCGTTGCTGAAACCAGTGCTTGCTCTTGAGTCCACTGTGTAAACTCCGAAGTTCACTGAAGCAAACAACGGAGCAGAACCACAACGGCACAGCGAGGGCACGATACCGCCTGCTGAAATCTTTTGGTAATATGTATCTGTTGGTTAGAATGTTCGATGTACATTTCTCTCCTATTTGGTTGAAACCTGTTGCTGGCCTCTTTCGGAACACAGTTTTTCTGAGTTAACAAGTAAGGGCAACAGGAACTTTTAGAAAGACATACGTGAGAGCAAGACGGCATCTAATATCTTCAGTTCAGGGAACTACATCGGTACTTTCGGTAGTATATGCGTTACTCTCGGCGGAAAACAAGACGTGTCCAGAAACCGCTCTCTCTGGCTCCTGACTTCTATGGCGATGCCACCGGTGACTATCTCACACAATGAACGCCATCACCACACGGACGGAGTGGATAAAGCTCTAACATCTGTTTTAATTAGCTGGAAATGTTCCCGTTCTCTTTTGTTTCACAAAATGAATCTTTACCAATAGAAATTATAGGCTAGGCCCTTTTGAAAACGCCGTATTTTCTCAGTTTCACAGTGAATGACAAAGAAACAAAATAGGAAACAAATGTGAACGGTGAAGTCTCATAGATCTCCTGTAGTGTGTCACGTGTAGCTGACTACCCAAAAGATTCCAGCGTTGCTGAAACCAGTGCTTGCTCTTGAGTCCACTGTGTAAACTCCGAAGTTCACTGAAGCAAACAACGGAGCAGAACCACAACGGCACAGCGAGGGCACGATACCGCCTGCTGAAATCTTTTGGTAATATGTATCTGTTGGTTAGAATGTTCGATGTACATTTCTCTCCTATTTGGTTGAAACCTGTTGCTGGCCTCTTTCGGAACACAGTTTTTCTGAGTTAACAAGTAAGGGCAACAGGAACTTTTAGAAAGACATACGTGAGAGCAAGACGGCATCTAATATCTTCAGTTCAGGGAACTACATCGGTACTTTCGGTAGTATATGCGTTACTCTCGGCGGAAAACAAGACGTGTCCAGAAACCGCTCTCTCTGGCTCCTGACTTCTATGGCGATGCCACCGGTGACTATCTCACACAATGAACGCCATCACCACACGGACGGAGTGGATAAAGCTCTAACATCTGTTTTAATTAGCTGGAAATGTTCCCGTTCTCTTTTGTTTCACAAAATGAATCTTTACCAATAGAAATTATAGGCTAGGCCCTTTTGAAAACGCCGTATTTTCTCAGTTTCACAGTGAATGACAAAGAAACAAAATAGGAAACAAATGTGAACGGTGAAGTCTCATAGATCTCCTGTAGTGTGTCACGTGTAGCTGACTACCCAAAAGATTCCAGCGTTGCTGAAACCAGTGCTTGCTCTTGAGTCCACTGTGTAAACTCCGAAGTTCACTGAAGCAAACAACGGAGCAGAACCACAACGGCACAGCGAGGGCACGATACCGCCTGCTGAAATCTTTTGGTAATATGTATCTGTTGGTTAGAATGTTCGATGTACATTTCTCTCCTATTTGGTTGAAACCTGTTGCTGGCCTCTTTCGGAACACAGTTTTTCTGAGTTAACAAGTAAGGGCAACAGGAACTTTTAGAAAGACATACGTGAGAGCAAGACGGCATCTAATATCTTCAGTTCAGGGAACTACATCGGTACTTTCGGTAGTATATGCGTTACTCTCGGCGGAAAACAAGACGTGTCCAGAAACCGCTCTCTCTGGCTCCTGACTTCTATGGCGATGCCACCGGTGACTATCTCACACAATGAACGCCATCACCACACGGACGGAGTGGATAAAGCTCTAACATCTGTTTTAATTAGCTGGAAATGTTCCCGTTCTCTTTTGTTTCACAAAATGAATCTTTACCAATAGAAATTATAGGCTAGGCCCTTTTGAAAACGCCGTATTTTCTCAGTTTCACAGTGAATGACAAAGAAACAAAATAGGAAACAAATGTGAACGGTGAAGTCTCATAGATCTCCTGTAGTGTGTCACGTGTAGCTGACTACCCAAAAGATTCCAGCGTTGCTGAAACCAGTGCTTGCTCTTGAGTCCACTGTGTAAACTCCGAAGTTCACTGAAGCAAACAACGGAGCAGAACCACAACGGCACAGCGAGGGCACGATACCGCCTGCTGAAATCTTTTGGTAATATGTATCTGTTGGTTAGAATGTTCGATGTACATTTCTCTCCTATTTGGTTGAAACCTGTTGCTGGCCTCTTTCGGAACACAGTTTTTCTGAGTTAACAAGTAAGGGCAACAGGAACTTTTAGAAAGACATACGTGAGAGCAAGACGGCATCTAATATCTTCAGTTCAGGGAACTACATCGGTACTTTCGGTAGTATATGCGTTACTCTCGGCGGAAAACAAGACGTGTCCAGAAACCGCTCTCTCTGGCTCCTGACTTCTATGGCGATGCCACCGGTGACTATCTCACACAATGAACGCCATCACCACACGGACGGAGTGGATAAAGCTCTAACATCTGTTTTAATTAGCTGGAAATGTTCCTGTTCTCTTTTGTTTCACAAAATGAATCTTTACCAATAGAAATTATAGGCTAGGCCCTTTTGAAAACGCCGTATTTTCTCAGTTTCACAGTGAATGACAAAGAAACAAAATAGGAAACAAATGTGAACGGTGAAGTCTCATAGATCTCCTGTAGTGTGTCACGTGTAGCTGACTACCCAAAAGATTCCAGCGTTGCTGAAACCAGTGCTTGCTCTTGAGTCCACTGTGTAAACTCCGAAGTTCACTGAAGCAAACAACGGAGCAGAACCACAACGGCACAGCGAGGGCACGATACCGCCTGCTGAAATCTTTTGGTAATATGTATCTGTTGGTTAGAATGTTCGATGTACATTTCTCTCCTATTTGGTTGAAACCTGTTGCTGGCCTCTTTCGGAACACAGTTTTTCTGAGTTAACAAGTAAGGGCAACAGGAACTTTTAGAAAGACATACGTGAGAGCAAGACGGCATCTAATATCTTCAGTTCAGGGAACTACATCGGTACTTTCGGTAGTATATGCGTTACTCTCGGCGGAAAACAAGACGTGTCCAGAAACCGCTCTCTCTGGCTCCTGACTTCTATGGCGATGCCACCGGTGACTATCTCACACAATGAACGCCATCACCACACGGACGGAGTGGATAAAGCTCTAACATCTGTTTTAATTAGCTGGAAATGTTCCCGTTCTCTTTTGTTTCACAAAATGAATCTTTACCAATAGAAATTATAGGCTAGGCCCTTTTGAAAACGCCGTATTTTCTCAGTTTCACAGTGAATGACAAAGAAACAAAATAGGAAACAAATGTGAACGGTGAAGTCTCATAGATCTCCTGTAGTGTGTCACGTGTAGCTGACTACCCAAAAGATTCCAGCGTTGCTGAAACCAGTGCTTGCTCTTGAGTCCACTGTGTAAACTCCGAAGTTCACTGAAGCAAACAACGGAGCAGAACCACAACGGCACAGCGAGGGCACGATACCGCCTGCTGAAATCTTTTGGTAATATGTATCTGTTGGTTAGAATGTTCGATGTACATTTCTCTCCTATTTGGTTGAAACCTGTTGCTGGCCTCTTTCGGAACACAGTTTTTCTGAGTTAACAAGTAAGGGCAACAGGAACTTTTAGAAAGACATACGTGAGAGCAAGACGGCATCTAATATCTTCAGTTCAGGGAACTACATCGGTACTTTCGGTAGTATATGCGTTACTCTCGGCGGAAAACAAGACGTGTCCAGAAACCGCTCTCTCTGGCTCCTGACTTCTATGGCGATGCCACCGGTGACTATCTCACACAATGAACGCCATCACCACACGGACGGAGTGGATAAAGCTCTAACATCTGTTTTAATTAGCTGGAAATGTTCCCGTTCTCTTTTGTTTCACAAAATGAATCTTTACCAATAGAAATTATAGGCTAGGCCCTTTTGAAAACGCCGTATTTTCTCAGTTTCACAGTGAATGACAAAGAAACAAAATAGGAAACAAATGTGAACGGTGAAGTCTCATAGATCTCCTGTAGTGTGTCACGTGTAGCTGACTACCCAAAAGATTCCAGCGTTGCTGAAACCAGTGCTTGCTCTTGAGTCCACTGTGTAAACTCCGAAGTTCACTGAAGCAAACAACGGAGCAGAACCACAACGGCACAGCGAGGGCACGATACCGCCTGCTGAAATCTTTTGGTAATATGTATCTGTTGGTTAGAATGTTCGATGTACATTTCTCTCCTATTTGGTTGAAACCTGTTGCTGGCCTCTTTCGGAACACAGTTTTTCTGAGTTAACAAGTAAGGGCAACAGGAACTTTTAGAAAGACATACGTGAGAGCAAGACGGCATCTAATATCTTCAGTTCAGGGAACTACATCGGTACTTTCGGTAGTATATGCGTTACTCTCGGCGGAAAACAAGACGTGTCCAGAAACCGCTCTCTCTGGCTCCTGACTTCTATGGCGATGCCACCGGTGACTATCTCACACAATGAACGCCATCACCACACGGACGGAGTGGATAAAGCTCTAACATCTGTTTTAATTAGCTGGAAATGTTCCTGTTCTCTTTTGTTTCACAAAATGAATCTTTACCAATAGAAATTATAGGCTAGGCCCTTTTGAAAACGCCGTATTTTCTCAGTTTCACAGTGAATGACAAAGAAACAAAATAGGAAACAAATGTGAACGGTGAAGTCTCATAGATCTCCTGTAGTGTGTCACGTGTAGCTGACTACCCAAAAGATTCCAGCGTTGCTGAAACCAGTGCTTGCTCTTGAGTCCACTGTGTAAACTCCGAAGTTCACTGAAGCAAACAACGGAGCAGAACCACAACGGCACAGCGAGGGCACGATACCGCCTGCTGAAATCTTTTGGTAATATGTATCTGTTGGTTAGAATGTTCGATGTACATTTCTCTCCTATTTGGTTGAAACCTGTTGCTGGCCTCTTTCGGAACACAGTTTTTCTGAGTTAACAAGTAAGGGCAACAGGAACTTTTAGAAAGACATACGTGAGAGCAAGACGGCATCTAATATCTTCAGTTCAGGGAACTACATCGGTACTTTCGGTAGTATATGCGTTACTCTCGGCGGAAAACAAGACGTGTCCAGAAACCGCTCTCTCTGGCTCCTGACTTCTATGGCGATGCCACCGGTGACTATCTCACACAATGAACGCCATCACCACACGGACGGAGTGGATAAAGCTCTAACATCTGTTTTAATTGCTGGAAATGTTCCCGTTCTCTTTTGTTTCACAAAATGAATCTTTACCAATAGAAATTATAGGCTAGGCCCTTTTGAAAACGCCGTATTTTCTCAGTTTCACAGTGAATGACAAAGAAACAAAATAGGAAACAAATGTGAACGGTGAAGTCTCATAGATCTCCTGTAGTGTGTCACGTGTAGCTGACTACCCAAAAGATTCCAGCGTTGCTGAAACCAGTGCTTGCTCTTGAGTCCACTGTGTAAACTCCGAAGTTCACTGAAGCAAACAACGGAGCAGAACCACAACGGCACAGCGAGGGCACGATACCGCCTGCTGAAATCTTTCGGTAATATGTATCTGTTGGTTAGAATGTTCGATGTACATTTCTCTCCTATTTGGTTGAAACCTGTTGCTGGCCTCTTTCGGAACACAGTTTTTCTGAGTTAACAAGTAAGGGCAACAGGAACTTTTAGAAAGACATACGTGAGAGCAAGACGGCATCTAATATCTTCAGTTCAGGGAACTACATCGGTACTTTCGGTACTATATGCGTTACTCTCGGCGGAAAACAAGACGTGTCCAGAAACCGCTCTCTCTGGCTCCTGACTTCTATGGCGATGCCACCGGTGACTATCTCACACAATGAACGCCATCACCACACGGACGGAGTGGATAAAGCTCTAACATCTGTTTTAATTGCTGGAAATGTTCCCGTTCTCTTTTGTTTCACAAAATGAATCTTTACCAATAGAAATTATAGGCTAGGCCCTTTTGAAAACGCCGTATTTTCTCAGTTTCACAGTGAATGACAAAGAAACAAAATAGGAAACAAATGTGAACGGTGAAGTCTCATAGATCTCCTGTAGTGTGTCACGTGTAGCTGACTACCCAAAAGATTCCAGCGTTGCTGAAACCAGTGCTTGCTCTTGAGTCTATTGTGTAAACTCCGAAGTTCACTGAAGCAAACAACGGAGCAGAACCACAACGGCACAGCGAGGGCACGATACCGCCTGCTGAAATCTTTTGGTAATATGTATCTGTTGGTTAGAATGTTCGATGTACATTTCTCTCCTATTTGGTTGAAACCTGTTGCTGGCCTCTTTCGGAACACAGTTTTTCTGAGTTAACAAGTAAGGGCAACAGGAACTTTTGGAAAGACATACGTGAGAGCAAGACGGCATCTAATATCTTCAGTTCAGGGAACTACATCGGTACTTTCGGTAGTATATGCGTTACTCTCGGCGGAAAACAAGACGTGTCCAGAAACCGCTCTCTCTGGCTCCTGACTTCTATGGCGATGCCACCGGTGACTATCTCACACAATGAACGCCATCACCACACGGACGGAGTGGATAAAGCTCTAACATCTGTTTTAATTGCTGGAAATGTTCCCGTTCTCTTTTGTTTCACAAAATGAATCTTTACCAATAGAAATTATAGGCTAGGCCCTTTTGAAAACGCCGTATTTTCTCAGTTTCACAGTGAATGACAAAGAAACAAAATAGGAAACAAATGTGAACGGTGAAGTCTCATAGATCTCCTGTAGTGTGTCACGTGTAGCTGACTACCCAAAAGATTCCAGCGTTGCTGAAACCAGTGCTTGCTCTTGAGTCCACTGTGTAAACTCCGAAGTTCACTGAAGCAAACAACGGAGCAGAACCACAACGGCACAGCGAGGGCACGATACCGCCTGCTGAAATCTTTCGGTAATATGTATCTGTTGGTTAGAATGTTCGATGTACATTTCTCTCCTATTTGGTTGAAACCTGTTGCTGGCCTCTTTCGGAACACAGTTTTTCTGAGTTAACAAGTAAGGGCAACAGGAACTTTTGGAAAGACATACGTGAGAGCAAGACGGCATCTAATATCTTCAGTTCAGGGAACTACATCGGTACTTTCGGTAGTATATGCGTTACTCTCGGCGGAAAACAAGACGTGTCCAGAAACCGCTCTCTCTGGCTCCTGACTTCTATGGCGATGCCACCGGTGACTATCTCACACAATGAACGCCATCACCACACGGACGGAGTGGATAAAGCTCTAACATCTGTTTTAATTGCTGGAAATGTTCCCGTTCTCTTTTGTTTCACAAAATGAATCTTTACCAATAGAAATTATAGGCTAGGCCCTTTTGAAAACGCCGTATTTTCTCAGTTTCACAGTGAATGACAAAGAAACAAAATAGGAAACAAATGTGAACGGTGAAGTCTCATAGATCTCCTGTAGTGTGTCACGTGTAGCTGACTACCCAAAAGATTCCAGCGTTGCTGAAACCAGTGCTTGCTCTTGAGTCCACTGTGTAAACTCCGAAGTTCACTGAAGCAAACAACGGAGCAGAACCACAACGGCACAGCGAGGGCACGATACCGCCTGCTGAAATCTTTTGGTAATATGTATCTGTTGGTTAGAATGTTCGATGTACATTTCTCTCCTATTTGGTTGAAACCTGTTGCTGGCCTCTTTCGGAACACAGTTTTTCTGAGTTAACAAGTAAGGGCAACAGGAACTTTTAGAAAGACATACGTGAGAGCAAGACGGCATCTAATATCTTCAGTTCAGGGAACTACATCGGTACTTTCGGTACTATATGCGTTACTCTCGGCGGAAAACAAGACGTGTCCAGAAACCGCTCTCTCTGGCTCCTGACTTCTATGGCGATGCCACCGGTGACTATCTCACACAATGAACGCCATCACCACACGGACGGAGTGGATAAAGCTCTAACATCTGTTTTAATTGCTGGAAATGTTCCCGTTCTCTTTTGTTTCACAAAATGAATCTTTACCAATAGAAATTATAGGCTAGGCCCTTTTGAAAACGCCGTATTTTCTCAGTTTCACAGTGAATGACAAAGAAACAAAATAGGAAACAAATGTGAACGGTGAAGTCTCATAGATCTCCTGTAGTGTGTCACGTGTAGCTGACTACCCAAAAGATTCCAGCGTTGCTGAAACCAGTGCTTGCTCTTGAGTCTATTGTGTAAACTCCGAAGTTCACTGAAGCAAACAACGGAGCAGAACCACAACGGCACAGCGAGGGCACGATACCGCCTGCTGAAATCTTTCGGTAATATGTATCTGTTGGTTAGAATGTTCGATGTACATTTCTCTCCTATTTGGTTGAAACCTGTTGCTGGCCTCTTTCGGAACACAGTTTTTCTGAGTTAACAAGTAAGGGCAACAGGAACTTTTGGAAAGACATACGTGAGAGCAAGACGGCATCTAATATCTTCAGTTCAGGGAACTACATCGGTACTTTCGGTAGTATATGCGTTACTCTCGGCGGAAAACAAGACGTGTCCAGAAACCGCTCTCTCTGGCTCCTGACTTCTATGGCGATGCCACCGGTGACTATCTCACACAATGAACGCCATCACCACACGGACGGAGTGGATAAAGCTCTAACATCTGTTTTAATTGCTGGAAATGTTCCCGTTCTCTTTTGTTTCACAAAATGAATCTTTACCAATAGAAATTATAGGCTAGGCCCTTTTGAAAACGCCGTATTTTCTCAGTTTCACAGTGAATGACAAAGAAACAAAATAGGAAACAAATGTGAACGGTGAAGTCTCATAGATCTCCTGTAGTGTGTCACGTGTAGCTGACTACCCAAAAGATTCCAGCGTTGCTGAAACCAGTGCTTGCTCTTGAGTCCACTGTGTAAACTCCGAAGTTCACTGAAGCAAACAACGGAGCAGAACCACAACGGCACAGCGAGGGCACGATACCGCCTGCTGAAATCTTTTGGTAATATGTATCTGTTGGTTAGAATGTTCGATGTACATTTCTCTCCTATTTGGTTGAAACCTGTTGCTGGCCTCTTTCGGAACACAGTTTTTCTGAGTTAACAAGTAAGGGCAACAGGAACTTTTAGAAAGACATACGTGAGAGCAAGACGGCATCTAATATCTTCAGTTCAGGGAACTACATCGGTACTTTCGGTAGTATATGCGTTACTCTCGGCGGAAAACAAGACGTGTCCAGAAACCGCTCTCTCTGGCTCCTGACTTCTATGGCGATGCCACCGGTGACTATCTCACACAATGAACGCCATCACCACACGGACGGAGTGGATAAAGCTCTAACATCTGTTTTAATTAGCTGGAAATGTTCCCGTTCTCTTTTGTTTCACAAAATGAATCTTTACCAATAGAAATTATAGGCTAGGCCCTTTTGAAAACGCCGTATTTTCTCAGTTTCACAGTGAATGACAAAGAAACAAAATAGGAAACAAATGTGAACGGTGAAGTCTCATAGATCTCCTGTAGTGTGTCACGTGTAGCTGACTACCCAAAAGATTCCAGCGTTGCTGAAACCAGTGCTTGCTCTTGAGTCCACTGTGTAAACTCCGAAGTTCACTGAAGCAAACAACGGAGCAGAACCACAACGGCACAGCGAGGGCACGATACCGCCTGCTGAAATCTTTTGGTAATATGTATCTGTTGGTTAGAATGTTCGATGTACATTTCTCTCCTATTTGGTTGAAACCTGTTGCTGGCCTCTTTCGGAACACAGTTTTTCTGAGTTAACAAGTAAGGGCAACAGGAACTTTTAGAAAGACATACGTGAGAGCAAGACGGCATCTAATATCTTCAGTTCAGGGAACTACATCGGTACTTTCGGTAGTATATGCGTTACTCTCGGCGGAAAACAAGACGTGTCCAGAAACCGCTCTCTCTGGCTCCTGACTTCTATGGCGATGCCACCGGTGACTATCTCACACAATGAACGCCATCACCACACGGACGGAGTGGATAAAGCTCTAACATCTGTTTTAATTAGCTGGAAATGTTCCCGTTCTCTTTTGTTTCACAAAATGAATCTTTACCAATAGAAATTATAGGCTAGGCCCTTTTGAAAACGCCGTATTTTCTCAGTTTCACAGTGAATGACAAAGAAACAAAATAGGAAACAAATGTGAACGGTGAAGTCTCATAGATCTCCTGTAGTGTGTCACGTGTAGCTGACTACCCAAAAGATTCCAGCGTTGCTGAAACCAGTGCTTGCTCTTGAGTCCACTGTGTAAACTCCGAAGTTCACTGAAGCAAACAACGGAGCAGAACAACAACGGCACAGCGAGGGCACGATACCGCCTGCTGAAATCTTTTGGTAATATGTATCTGTTGGTTAGAATGTTCGATGTACATTTCTCTCCTATTTGGTTGAAACCTGTTGCTGGCCTCTTTCGGAACACAGTTTTTCTGAGTTAACAAGTAAGGGCAACAGGAACTTTTAGAAAGACATACGTGAGAGCAAGACGGCATCTAATATCTTCAGTTCAGGGAACTACATCGGTACTTTCGGTAGTATATGCGTTACTCTCGGCGGAAAACAAGACGTGTCCAGAAACCGCTCTCTCTGGCTCCTGACTTCTATGGCGATGCCACCGGTGACTATCTCACACAATGAACGCCATCACCACACGGACGGAGTGGATAAAGCTCTAACATCTGTTTTAATTGCTGGAAATGTTCCCGTTCTCTTTTGTTTCACAAAATGAATCTTTACCAATAGAAATTATAGGCTAGGCCCTTTTGAAAACGCCGTATTTTCTCAGTTTCACAGTGAATGACAAAGAAACAAAATAGGAAACAAATGTGAACGGTGAAGTCTCATAGATCTCCTGTAGTGTGTCACGTGTAGCTGACTACCCAAAAGATTCCAGCGTTGCTGAAACCAGTGCTTGCTCTTGAGTCCATTGTGTAAACTCCGAAGTTCACTGAAGCAAACAACGGAGCAGAACCACAACGGCACAGCGAGGGCACGATACCGCCTGCTGAAATCTTTTGGTAATATGTATCTGTTGGTTAGAATGTTCGATGTACATTTCTCTCCTATTTGGTTGAAACCTGTTGCTGGCCTCTTTCGGAACACAGTTTTTCTGAGTTAACAAGTAAGGGCAACAGGAACTTTTAGAAAGACATACGTGAGAGCAAGACGGCATCTAATATCTTCAGTTCAGGGAACTACATCGGTACTTTCGGTAGTATATGCGTTACTCTCGGCGGAAAACAAGACGTGTCCAGAAACCGCTCTCTCTGGCTCCTGACTTCTATGGCGATGCCACCGGTGACTATCTCACACAATGAACGCCATCACCACACGGACGGAGTGGATAAAGCTCTAACATCTGTTTTAATTGCTGGAAATGTTCCCGTTCTCTTTTGTTTCACAAAATGAATCTTTACCAATAGAAATTATAGGCTAGGCCCTTTTGAAAACGCCGTATTTTCTCAGTTTCACAGTGAATGACAAAGAAACAAAATAGGAAACAAATGTGAACGGTGAAGTCTCATAGATCTCCTGTAGTGTGTCACGTGTAGCTGACTACCCAAAAGATTCCAGCGTTGCTGAAACCAGTGCTTGCTCTTGAGTCCACTGTGTAAACTCCGAAGTTCACTGAAGCAAACAACGGAGCAGAACCACAACGGCACAGCGAGGGCACGATACCGCCTGCTGAAATCTTTTGGTAATATGTATCTGTTGGTTAGAATGTTCGATGTACATTTCTCTCCTATTTGGTTGAAACCTGTTGCTGGCCTCTTTCGGAACACAGTTTTTCTGAGTTAACAAGTAAGGGCAACAGGAACTTTTAGAAAGACATACGTGAGAGCAAGACGGCATCTAATATCTTCAGTTCAGGGAACTACATCGGTACTTTCGGTAGTATATGCGTTACTCTCGGCGGAAAACAAGACGTGTCCAGAAACCGCTCTCTCTGGCTCCTGACTTCTATGGCGATGCCACCGGTGACTATCTCACACAATGAACGCCATCACCACACGGACGGAGTGGATAAAGCTCTAACATCTGTTTTAATTAGCTGGAAATGTTCCCGTTCTCTTTTGTTTCACAAAATGAATCTTTACCAATAGAAATTATAGGCTAGGCCCTTTTGAAAACGCCGTATTTTCTCAGTTTCACAGTGAATGACAAAGAAACAAAATAGGAAACAAATGTGAACGGTGAAGTCTCATAGATCTCCTGTAGTGTGTCACGTGTAGCTGACTACCCAAAAGATTCCAGCGTTGCTGAAACCAGTGCTTGCTCTTGAGTCCACTGTGTAAACTCCGAAGTTCACTGAAGCAAACAACGGAGCAGAACCACAACGGCACAGCGAGGGCACGATACCGCCTGCTGAAATCTTTTGGTAATATGTATCTGTTGGTTAGAATGTTCGATGTACATTTCTCTCCTATTTGGTTGAAACCTGTTGCTGGCCTCTTTCGGAACACAGTTTTTCTGAGTTAACAAGTAAGGGCAACAGGAACTTTTAGAAAGACATACGTGAGAGCAAGACGGCATCTAATATCTTCAGTTCAGGGAACTACATCGGTACTTTCGGTACTATATGCGTTACTCTCGGCGGAAAACAAGACGTGTCCAGAAACCGCTCTCTCTGGCTCCTGACTTCTATGGCGATGCCACCGGTGACTATCTCACACAATGAACGCCATCACCACACGGACGGAGTGGATAAAGCTCTAACATCTGTTTTAATTGCTGGAAATGTTCCCGTTCTCTTTTGTTTCACAAAATGAATCTTTACCAATAGAAATTATAGGCTAGGCCCTTTTGAAAACGCCGTATTTTCTCAGTTTCACAGTGAATGACAAAGAAACAAAATAGGAAACAAATGTGAACGGTGAAGTCTCATAGATCTCCTGTAGTGTGTCACGTGTAGCTGACTACCCAAAAGATTCCAGCGTTGCTGAAACCAGTGCTTGCTCTTGAGTCTATTGTGTAAACTCCGAAGTTCACTGAAGCAAACAACGGAGCAGAACCACAACGGCACAGCGAGGGCACGATACCGCCTGCTGAAATCTTTCGGTAATATGTATCTGTTGGTTAGAATGTTCGATGTACATTTCTCTCCTATTTGGTTGAAACCTGTTGCTGGCCTCTTTCGGAACACAGTTTTTCTGAGTTAACAAGTAAGGGCAACAGGAACTTTTGGAAAGACATACGTGAGAGCAAGACGGCATCTAATATCTTCAGTTCAGGGAACTACATCGGTACTTTCGGTAGTATATGCGTTACTCTCGGCGGAAAACAAGACGTGTCCAGAAACCGCTCTCTCTGGCTCCTGACTTCTATGGCGATGCCACCGGTGACTATCTCACACAATGAACGCCATCACCACACGGACGGAGTGGATAAAGCTCTAACATCTGTTTTAATTGCTGGAAATGTTCCCGTTCTCTTTTGTTTCACAAAATGAATCTTTACCAATAGAAATTATAGGCTAGGCCCTTTTGAAAACGCCGTATTTTCTCAGTTTCACAGTGAATGACAAAGAAACAAAATAGGAAACAAATGTGAACGGTGAAGTCTCATAGATCTCCTGTAGTGTGTCACGTGTAGCTGACTACCCAAAAGATTCCAGCGTTGCTGAAACCAGTGCTTGCTCTTGAGTCCACTGTGTAAACTCCGAAGTTCACTGAAGCAAACAACGGAGCAGAACCACAACGGCACAGCGAGGGCACGATACCGCCTGCTGAAATCTTTCGGTAATATGTATCTGTTGGTTAGAATGTTCGATGTACATTTCTCTCCTATTTGGTTGAAACCTGTTGCTGGCCTCTTTCGGAACACAGTTTTTCTGAGTTAACAAGTAAGGGCAACAGGAACTTTTGGAAAGACATACGTGAGAGCAAGACGGCATCTAATATCTTCAGTTCAGGGAACTACATCGGTACTTTCGGTAGTATATGCGTTACTCTCGGCGGAAAACAAGACGTGTCCAGAAACCGCTCTCTCTGGCTCCTGACTTCTATGGCGATGCCACCGGTGACTATCTCACACAATGAACGCCATCACCACACGGACGGAGTGGATAAAGCTCTAACATCTGTTTTAATTGCTGGAAATGTTCCCGTTCTCTTTTGTTTCACAAAATGAATCTTTACCAATAGAAATTATAGGCTAGGCCCTTTTGAAAACGCCGTATTTTCTCAGTTTCACAGTGAATGACAAAGAAACAAAATAGGAAACAAATGTGAACGGTGAAGTCTCATAGATCTCCTGTAGTGTGTCACGTGTAGCTGACTACCCAAAAGATTCCAGCGTTGCTGAAACCAGTGCTTGCTCTTGAGTCCACTGTGTAAACTCCGAAGTTCACTGAAGCAAACAACGGAGCAGAACCACAACGGCACAGCGAGGGCACGATACCGCCTGCTGAAATCTTTTGGTAATATGTATCTGTTGGTTAGAATGTTCGATGTACATTTCTCTCCTATTTGGTTGAAACCTGTTGCTGGCCTCTTTCGGAACACAGTTTTTCTGAGTTAACAAGTAAGGGCAACAGGAACTTTTAGAAAGACATACGTGAGAGCAAGACGGCATCTAATATCTTCAGTTCAGGGAACTACATCGGTACTTTCGGTAGTATATGCGTTACTCTCGGCGGAAAACAAGACGTGTCCAGAAACCGCTCTCTCTGGCTCCTGACTTCTATGGCGATGCCACCGGTGACTATCTCACACAATGAACGCCATCACCACACGGACGGAGTGGATAAAGCTCTAACATCTGTTTTAATTGCTGGAAATGTTCCCGTTCTCTTTTGTTTCACAAAATGAATCTTTACCAATAGAAATTATAGGCTAGGCCCTTTTGAAAACGCCGTATTTTCTCAGTTTCACAGTGAATGACAAAGAAACAAAATAGGAAACAAATGTGAACGGTGAAGTCTCATAGATCTCCTGTAGTGTGTCACGTGTAGCTGACTACCCAAAAGATTCCAGCGTTGCTGAAACCAGTGCTTGCTCTTGAGTCCACTGTGTAAACTCCGAAGTTCACTGAAGCAAACAACGGAGCAGAACCACAACGGCACAGCGAGGGCACGATACCGCCTGCTGAAATCTTTTGGTAATATGTATCTGTTGGTTAGAATGTTCGATGTACATTTCTCTCCTATTTGGTTGAAACCTGTTGCTGGCCTCTTTCGGAACACAGTTTTTCTGAGTTAACAAGTAAGGGCAACAGGAACTTTTAGAAAGACATACGTGAGAGCAAGACGGCATCTAATATCTTCAGTTCAGGGAACTACATCGGTACTTTCGGTAGTATATGCGTTACTCTCGGCGGAAAACAAGACGTGTCCAGAAACCGCTCTCTCTGGCTCCTGACTTCTATGGCGATGCCACCGGTGACTATCTCACACAATGAACGCCATCACCACACGGACGGAGTGGATAAAGCTCTAACATCTGTTTTAATTGCTGGAAATGTTCCCGTTCTCTTTTGTTTCACAAAATGAATCTTTACCAATAGAAATTATAGGCTAGGCCCTTTTGAAAACGCCGTATTTTCTCAGTTTCACAGTGAATGACAAAGAAACAAAATAGGAAACAAATGTGAACGGTGAAGTCTCATAGATCTCCTGTAGTGTGTCACGTGTAGCTGACTACCCAAAAGATTCCAGCGTTGCTGAAACCAGTGCTTGCTCTTGAGTCCACTGTGTAAACTCCGAAGTTCACTGAAGCAAACAACGGAGCAGAACCACAACGGCACAGCGAGGGCACGATACCGCCTGCTGAAATCTTTTGGTAATATGTATCTGTTGGTTAGAATGTTCGATGTACATTTCTCTCCTATTTGGTTGAAACCTGTTGCTGGCCTCTTTCGGAACACAGTTTTTCTGAGTTAACAAGTAAGGGCAACAGGAACTTTTAGAAAGACATACGTGAGAGCAAGACGGCATCTAATATCTTCAGTTCAGGGAACTACATCGGTACTTTCGGTAGTATATGCGTTACTCTCGGCGGAAAACAAGACGTGTCCAGAAACCGCTCTCTCTGGCTCCTGACTTCTATGGCGATGCCACCGGTGACTATCTCACACAATGAACGCCATCACCACACGGACGGAGTGGATAAAGCTCTAACATCTGTTTTAATTGCTGGAAATGTTCCCGTTCTCTTTTGTTTCACAAAATGAATCTTTACCAATAGAAATTATAGGCTAGGCCCTTTTGAAAACGCCGTATTTTCTCAGTTTCACAGTGAATGACAAAGAAACAAAATAGGAAACAAATGTGAACGGTGAAGTCTCATAGATCTCCTGTAGTGTGTCACGTGTAGCTGACTACCCAAAAGATTCCAGCGTTGCTGAAACCAGTGCTTGCTCTTGAGTCTATTGTGTAAACTCCGAAGTTCACTGAAGCAAACAACGGAGCAGAACCACAACGGCACAGCGAGGGCACGATACCGCCTGCTGAAATCTTTCGGTAATATGTATCTGTTGGTTAGAATGTTCGATGTACATTTCTCTCCTATTTGGTTGAAACCTGTTGCTGGCCTCTTTCGGAACACAGTTTTTCTGAGTTAACAAGTAAGGGCAACAGGAACTTTTGGAAAGACATACGTGAGAGCAAGACGGCATCTAATATCTTCAGTTCAGGGAACTACATCGGTACTTTCGGTAGTATATGCGTTACTCTCGGCGGAAAACAAGACGTGTCCAGAAACCGCTCTCTCTGGCTCCTGACTTCTATGGCGATGCCACCGGTGACTATCTCACACAATGAACGCCATCACCACACGGACGGAGTGGATAAAGCTCTAACATCTGTTTTAATTGCTGGAAATGTTCCCGTTCTCTTTTGTTTCACAAAATGAATCTTTACCAATAGAAATTATAGGCTAGGCCCTTTTGAAAACGCCGTATTTTCTCAGTTTCACAGTGAATGACAAAGAAACAAAATAGGAAACAAATGTGAACGGTGAAGTCTCATAGATCTCCTGTAGTGTGTCACGTGTAGCTGACTACCCAAAAGATTCCAGCGTTGCTGAAACCAGTGCTTGCTCTTGAGTCCACTGTGTAAACTCCGAAGTTCACTGAAGCAAACAACGGAGCAGAACCACAACGGCACAGCGAGGGCACGATACCGCCTGCTGAAATCTTTTGGTAATATGTATCTGTTGGTTAGAATGTTCGATGTACATTTCTCTCCTATTTGGTTGAAACCTGTTGCTGGCCTCTTTCGGAACACAGTTTTTCTGAGTTAACAAGTAAGGGCAACAGGAACTTTTAGAAAGACATACGTGAGAGCAAGACGGCATCTAATATCTTCAGTTCAGGGAACTACATCGGTACTTTCGGTAGTATATGCGTTACTCTCGGCGGAAAACAAGACGTGTCCAGAAACCGCTCTCTCTGGCTCCTGACTTCTATGGCGATGCCACCGGTGACTATCTCACACAATGAACGCCATCACCACATGGACGGAGTGGATAAAGCTCTAACATCTGTTTTAATTAGCTGGAAATGTTCCCGTTCTCTTTTGTTTCACAAAATGAATCTTTACCAATAGAAATTATAGGCTAGGCCCTTTTGAAAACGCCGTATTTTCTCAGTTTCACAGTGAATGACAAAGAAACAAAATAGGAAACAAATGTGAACGGTGAAGTCTCATAGATCTCCTGTAGTGTGTCACGTGTAGCTGACTACCCAAAAGATTCCAGCGTTGCTGAAACCAGTGCTTGCTCTTGAGTCCACTGTGTAAACTCCGAAGTTCACTGAAGCAAACAACGGAGCAGAACCACAACGGCACAGCGAGGGCACGATACCGCCTGCTGAAATCTTTTGGTAATATGTATCTGTTGGTTAGAATGTTCGATGTACATTTCTCTCCTATTTGGTTGAAACCTGTTGCTGGCCTCTTTCGGAACACAGTTTTTCTGAGTTAACAAGTAAGGGCAACAGGAACTTTTAGAAAGACATACGTGAGAGCAAGACGGCATCTAATATCTTCAGTTCAGGGAACTACATCGGTACTTTCGGTAGTATATGCGTTACTCTCGGCGGAAAACAAGACGTGTCCAGAAACCGCTCTCTCTGGCTCCTGACTTCTATGGCGATGCCACCGGTGACTATCTCACACAATGAACGCCATCACCACACGGACGGAGTGGATAAAGCTCTAACATCTGTTTTAATTAGCTGGAAATGTTCCCGTTCTCTTTTGTTTCACAAAATGAATCTTTACCAATAGAAATTATAGGCTAGGCCCTTTTGAAAACGCCGTATTTTCTCAGTTTCACAGTGAATGACAAAGAAACAAAATAGGAAACAAATGTGAACGGTGAAGTCTCATAGATCTCCTGTAGTGTGTCACGTGTAGCTGACTACCCAAAAGATTCCAGCGTTGCTGAAACCAGTGCTTGCTCTTGAGTCCACTGTGTAAACTCCGAAGTTCACTGAAGCAAACAACGGAGCAGAACCACAACGGCACAGCGAGGGCACGATACCGCCTGCTGAAATCTTTTGGTAATATGTATCTGTTGGTTAGAATGTTCGATGTACATTTCTCTCCTATTTGGTTGAAACCTGTTGCTGGCCTCTTTCGGAACACAGTTTTTCTGAGTTAACAAGTAAGGGCAACAGGAACTTTTAGAAAGACATACGTGAGAGCAAGACGGCATCTAATATCTTCAGTTCAGGGAACTACATCGGTACTTTCGGTAGTATATGCGTTACTCTCGGCGGAAAACAAGACGTGTCCAGAAACCGCTCTCTCTGGCTCCTGACTTCTATGGCGATGCCACCGGTGACTATCTCACACAATGAACGCCATCACCACACGGACGGAGTGGATAAAGCTCTAACATCTGTTTTAATTGCTGGAAATGTTCCCGTTCTCTTTTGTTTCACAAAATGAATCTTTACCAATAGAAATTATAGGCTAGGCCCTTTTGAAAACGCCGTATTTTCTCAGTTTCACAGTGAATGACAAAGAAACAAAATAGGAAACAAATGTGAACGGTGAAGTCTCATAGATCTCCTGTAGTGTGTCACGTGTAGCTGACTACCCAAAAGATTCCAGCGTTGCTGAAACCAGTGCTTGCTCTTGAGTCCATTGTGTAAACTCCGAAGTTCACTGAAGCAAACAACGGAGCAGAACCACAACGGCACAGCGAGGGCACGATACCGCCTGCTGAAATCTTTTGGTAATATGTATCTGTTGGTTAGAATGTTCGATGTACATTTCTCTCCTATTTGGTTGAAACCTGTTGCTGGCCTCTTTCGGAACACAGTTTTTCTGAGTTAACAAGTAAGGGCAACAGGAACTTTTAGAAAGACATACGTGAGAGCAAGACGGCATCTAATATCTTCAGTTCAGGGAACTACATCGGTACTTTCGGTAGTATATGCGTTACTCTCGGCGGAAAACAAGACGTGTCCAGAAACCGCTCTCTCTGGCTCCTGACTTCTATGGCGATGCCACCGGTGACTATCTCACACAATGAACGCCATCACCACACGGACGGAGTGGATAAAGCTCTAACATCTGTTTTAATTGCTGGAAATGTTCCCGTTCTCTTTTGTTTCACAAAATGAATCTTTACCAATAGAAATTATAGGCTAGGCCCTTTTGAAAACGCCGTATTTTCTCAGTTTCACAGTGAATGACAAAGAAACAAAATAGGAAACAAATGTGAACGGTGAAGTCTCATAGATCTCCTGTAGTGTGTCACGTGTAGCTGACTACCCAAAAGATTCCAGCGTTGCTGAAACCAGTGCTTGCTCTTGAGTCCACTGTGTAAACTCCGAAGTTCACTGAAGCAAACAACGGAGCAGAACCACAACGGCACAGCGAGGGCACGATACCGCCTGCTGAAATCTTTTGGTAATATGTATCTGTTGGTTAGAATGTTCGATGTACATTTCTCTCCTATTTGGTTGAAACCTGTTGCTGGCCTCTTTCGGAACACAGTTTTTCTGAGTTAACAAGTAAGGGCAACAGGAACTTTTAGAAAGACATACGTGAGAGCAAGACGGCATCTAATATCTTCAGTTCAGGGAACTACATCGGTACTTTCGGTAGTATATGCGTTACTCTCGGCGGAAAACAAGACGTGTCCAGAAACCGCTCTCTCTGGCTCCTGACTTCTATGGCGATGCCACCGGTGACTATCTCACACAATGAACGCCATCACCACACGGACGGAGTGGATAAAGCTCTAACATCTGTTTTAATTAGCTGGAAATGTTCCCGTTCTCTTTTGTTTCACAAAATGAATCTTTACCAATAGAAATTATAGGCTAGGCCCTTTTGAAAACGCCGTATTTTCTCAGTTTCACAGTGAATGACAAAGAAACAAAATAGGAAACAAATGTGAACGGTGAAGTCTCATAGATCTCCTGTAGTGTGTCACGTGTAGCTGACTACCCAAAAGATTCCAGCGTTGCTGAAACCAGTGCTTGCTCTTGAGTCCATTGTGTAAACTCCGAAGTTCACTGAAGCAAACAACGGAGCAGAACAACAACGGCACAGCGAGGGCACGATACCGCCTGCTGAAATCTTTTGGTAATATGTATCTGTTGGTTAGAATGTTCGATGTACATTTCTCTCCTATTTGGTTGAAACCTGTTGCTGGCCTCTTTCGGAACACAGTTTTTCTGAGTTAACAAGTAAGGGCAACAGGAACTTTTAGAAAGACATACGTGAGAGCAAGACGGCATCTAATATCTTCAGTTCAGGGAACTACATCGGTACTTTCGGTAGTATATGCGTTACTCTCGGCGGAAAACAAGACGTGTCCAGAAACCGCTCTCTCTGGCTCCTGACTTCTATGGCGATGCCACCGGTGACTATCTCACACAATGAACGCCATCACCACACGGACGGAGTGGATAAAGCTCTAACATCTGTTTTAATTGCTGGAAATGTTCCCGTTCTCTTTTGTTTCACAAAATGAATCTTTACCAATAGAAATTATAGGCTAGGCCCTTTTGAAAACGCCGTATTTTCTCAGTTTCACAGTGAATGACAAAGAAACAAAATAGGAAACAAATGTGAACGGTGAAGTCTCATAGATCTCCTGTAGTGTGTCACGTGTAGCTGACTACCCAAAAGATTCCAGCGTTGCTGAAACCAGTGCTTGCTCTTGAGTCCATTGTGTAAACTCCGAAGTTCACTGAAGCAAACAACGGAGCAGAACAACAACGGCACAGCGAGGGCACGATACCGCCTGCTGAAATCTTTTGGTAATATGTATCTGTTGGTTAGAATGTTCGATGTACATTTCTCTCCTATTTGGTTGAAACCTGTTGCTGGCCTCTTTCGGAACACAGTTTTTCTGAGTTAACAAGTAAGGGCAACAGGAACTTTTAGAAAGACATACGTGAGAGCAAGACGGCATCTAATATCTTCAGTTCAGGGAACTACATCGGTACTTTCGGTAGTATATGCGTTACTCTCGGCGGAAAACAAGACGTGTCCAGAAACCGCTCTCTCTGGCTCCTGACTTCTATGGCGATGCCACCGGTGACTATCTCACACAATGAACGCCATCACCACACGGACGGAGTGGATAAAGCTCTAACATCTGTTTTAATTGCTGGAAATGTTCCCGTTCTCTTTTGTTTCACAAAATGAATCTTTACCAATAGAAATTATAGGCTAGGCCCTTTTGAAAACGCCGTATTTTCTCAGTTTCACAGTGAATGACAAAGAAACAAAATAGGAAACAAATGTGAACGGTGAAGTCTCATAGATCTCCTGTAGTGTGTCACGTGTAGCTGACTACCCAAAAGATTCCAGCGTTGCTGAAACCAGTGCTTGCTCTTGAGTCCATTGTGTAAACTCCGAAGTTCACTGAAGCAAACAACGGAGCAGAACCACAACGGCACAGCGAGGGCACGATACCGCCTGCTGAAATCTTTTGGTAATATGTATCTGTTGGTTAGAATGTTCGATGTACATTTCTCTCCTATTTGGTTGAAACCTGTTGCTGGCCTCTTTCGGAACACAGTTTTTCTGAGTTAACAAGTAAGGGCAACAGGAACTTTTAGAAAGACATACGTGAGAGCAAGACGGCATCTAATATCTTCAGTTCAGGGAACTACATCGGTACTTTCGGTAGTATATGCGTTACTCTCGGCGGAAAACAAGACGTGTCCAGAAACCGCTCTCTCTGGCTCCTGACTTCTATGGCGATGCCACCGGTGACTATCTCACACAATGAACGCCATCACCACACGGACGGAGTGGATAAAGCTCTAACATCTGTTTTAATTGCTGGAAATGTTCCCGTTCTCTTTTGTTTCACAAAATGAATCTTTACCAATAGAAATTATAGGCTAGGCCCTTTTGAAAACGCCGTATTTTCTCAGTTTCACAGTGAATGACAAAGAAACAAAATAGGAAACAAATGTGAACGGTGAAGTCTCATAGATCTCCTGTAGTGTGTCACGTGTAGCTGACTACCCAAAAGATTCCAGCGTTGCTGAAACCAGTGCTTGCTCTTGAGTCCATTGTGTAAACTCCGAAGTTCACTGAAGCAAACAACGGAGCAGAACCACAACGGCACAGCGAGGGCACGATACCGCCTGCTGAAATCTTTTGGTAATATGTATCTGTTGGTTAGAATGTTCGATGTACATTTCTCTCCTATTTGGTTGAAACCTGTTGCTGGCCTCTTTCGGAACACAGTTTTTCTGAGTTAACAAGTAAGGGCAACAGGAACTTTTAGAAAGACATACGTGAGAGCAAGACGGCATCTAATATCTTCAGTTCAGGGAACTACATCGGTACTTTCGGTAGTATATGCGTTACTCTCGGCGGAAAACAAGACGTGTCCAGAAACCGCTCTCTCTGGCTCCTGACTTCTATGGCGATGCCACCGGTGACTATCTCACACAATGAACGCCATCACCACACGGACGGAGTGGATAAAGCTCTAACATCTGTTTTAATTGCTGGAAATGTTCCCGTTCTCTTTTGTTTCACAAAATGAATCTTTACCAATAGAAATTATAGGCTAGGCCCTTTTGAAAACGCCGTATTTTCTCAGTTTCACAGTGAATGACAAAGAAACAAAATAGGAAACAAATGTGAACGGTGAAGTCTCATAGATCTCCTGTAGTGTGTCACGTGTAGCTGACTACCCAAAAGATTCCAGCGTTGCTGAAACCAGTGCTTGCTCTTGAGTCTATTGTGTAAACTCCGAAGTTCACTGAAGCAAACAACGGAGCAGAACCACAACGGCACAGCGAGGGCACGATACCGCCTGCTGAAATCTTTCGGTAATATGTATCTGTTGGTTAGAATGTTCGATGTACATTTCTCTCCTATTTGGTTGAAACCTGTTGCTGGCCTCTTTCGGAACACAGTTTTTCTGAGTTAACAAGTAAGGGCAACAGGAACTTTTGGAAAGACATACGTGAGAGCAAGACGGCATCTAATATCTTCAGTTCAGGGAACTACATCGGTACTTTCGGTAGTATATGCGTTACTCTCGGCGGAAAACAAGACGTGTCCAGAAACCGCTCTCTCTGGCTCCTGACTTCTATGGCGATGCCACCGGTGACTATCTCACACAATGAACGCCATCACCACACGGACGGAGTGGATAAAGCTCTAACATCTGTTTTAATTGCTGGAAATGTTCCCGTTCTCTTTTGTTTCACAAAATGAATCTTTACCAATAGAAATTATAGGCTAGGCCCTTTTGAAAACGCCGTATTTTCTCAGTTTCACAGTGAATGACAAAGAAACAAAATAGGAAACAAATGTGAACGGTGAAGTCTCATAGATCTCCTGTAGTGTGTCACGTGTAGCTGACTACCCAAAAGATTCCAGCGTTGCTGAAACCAGTGCTTGCTCTTGAGTCCACTGTGTAAACTCCGAAGTTCACTGAAGCAAACAACGGAGCAGAACCACAACGGCACAGCGAGGGCACGATACCGCCTGCTGAAATCTTTTGGTAATATGTATCTGTTGGTTAGAATGTTCGATGTACATTTCTCTCCTATTTGGTTGAAACCTGTTGCTGGCCTCTTTCGGAACACAGTTTTTCTGAGTTAACAAGTAAGGGCAACAGGAACTTTTAGAAAGACATACGTGAGAGCAAGACGGCATCTAATATCTTCAGTTCAGGGAACTACATCGGTACTTTCGGTAGTATATGCGTTACTCTCGGCGGAAAACAAGACGTGTCCAGAAACCGCTCTCTCTGGCTCCTGACTTCTATGGCGATGCCACCGGTGACTATCTCACACAATGAACGCCATCACCACACGGACGGAGTGGATAAAGCTCTAACATCTGTTTTAATTAGCTGGAAATGTTCCCGTTCTCTTTTGTTTCACAAAATGAATCTTTACCAATAGAAATTATAGGCTAGGCCCTTTTGAAAACGCCGTATTTTCTCAGTTTCACAGTGAATGACAAAGAAACAAAATAGGAAACAAATGTGAACGGTGAAGTCTCATAGATCTCCTGTAGTGTGTCACGTGTAGCTGACTACCCAAAAGATTCCAGCGTTGCTGAAACCAGTGCTTGCTCTTGAGTCCACTGTGTAAACTCCGAAGTTCACTGAAGCAAACAACGGAGCAGAACCACAACGGCACAGCGAGGGCACGATACCGCCTGCTGAAATCTTTTGGTAATATGTATCTGTTGGTTAGAATGTTCGATGTACATTTCTCTCCTATTTGGTTGAAACCTGTTGCTGGCCTCTTTCGGAACACAGTTTTTCTGAGTTAACAAGTAAGGGCAACAGGAACTTTTAGAAAGACATACGTGAGAGCAAGACGGCATCTAATATCTTCAGTTCAGGGAACTACATCGGTACTTTCGGTAGTATATGCGTTACTCTCGGCGGAAAACAAGACGTGTCCAGAAACCGCTCTCTCTGGCTCCTGACTTCTATGGCGATGCCACCGGTGACTATCTCACACAATGAACGCCATCACCACACGGACGGAGTGGATAAAGCTCTAACATCTGTTTTAATTAGCTGGAAATGTTCCCGTTCTCTTTTGTTTCACAAAATGAATCTTTACCAATAGAAATTATAGGCTAGGCCCTTTTGAAAACGCCGTATTTTCTCAGTTTCACAGTGAATGACAAAGAAACAAAATAGGAAACAAATGTGAACGGTGAAGTCTCATAGATCTCCTGTAGTGTGTCACGTGTAGCTGACTACCCAAAAGATTCCAGCGTTGCTGAAACCAGTGCTTGCTCTTGAGTCCACTGTGTAAACTCCGAAGTTCACTGAAGCAAACAACGGAGCAGAACCACAACGGCACAGCGAGGGCACGATACCGCCTGCTGAAATCTTTTGGTAATATGTATCTGTTGGTTAGAATGTTCGATGTACATTTCTCTCCTATTTGGTTGAAACCTGTTGCTGGCCTCTTTCGGAACACAGTTTTTCTGAGTTAACAAGTAAGGGCAACAGGAACTTTTAGAAAGACATACGTGAGAGCAAGACGGCATCTAATATCTTCAGTTCAGGGAACTACATCGGTACTTTCGGTAGTATATGCGTTACTCTCGGCGGAAAACAAGACGTGTCCAGAAACCGCTCTCTCTGGCTCCTGACTTCTATGGCGATGCCACCGGTGACTATCTCACACAATGAACGCCATCACCACACGGACGGAGTGGATAAAGCTCTAACATCTGTTTTAATTGCTGGAAATGTTCCCGTTCTCTTTTGTTTCACAAAATGAATCTTTACCAATAGAAATTATAGGCTAGGCCCTTTTGAAAACGCCGTATTTTCTCAGTTTCACAGTGAATGACAAAGAAACAAAATAGGAAACAAATGTGAACGGTGAAGTCTCATAGATCTCCTGTAGTGTGTCACGTGTAGCTGACTACCCAAAAGATTCCAGCGTTGCTGAAACCAGTGCTTGCTCTTGAGTCCATTGTGTAAACTCCGAAGTTCACTGAAGCAAACAACGGAGCAGAACCACAACGGCACAGCGAGGGCACGATACCGCCTGCTGAAATCTTTTGGTAATATGTATCTGTTGGTTAGAATGTTCGATGTACATTTCTCTCCTATTTGGTTGAAACCTGTTGCTGGCCTCTTTCGGAACACAGTTTTTCTGAGTTAACAAGTAAGGGCAACAGGAACTTTTAGAAAGACATACGTGAGAGCAAGACGGCATCTAATATCTTCAGTTCAGGGAACTACATCGGTACTTTCGGTAGTATATGCGTTACTCTCGGCGGAAAACAAGACGTGTCCAGAAACCGCTCTCTCTGGCTCCTGACTTCTATGGCGATGCCACCGGTGACTATCTCACACAATGAACGCCATCACCACACGGACGGAGTGGATAAAGCTCTAACATCTGTTTTAATTGCTGGAAATGTTCCCGTTCTCTTTTGTTTCACAAAATGAATCTTTACCAATAGAAATTATAGGCTAGGCCCTTTTGAAAACGCCGTATTTTCTCAGTTTCACAGTGAATGACAAAGAAACAAAATAGGAAACAAATGTGAACGGTGAAGTCTCATAGATCTCCTGTAGTGTGTCACGTGTAGCTGACTACCCAAAAGATTCCAGCGTTGCTGAAACCAGTGCTTGCTCTTGAGTCCACTGTGTAAACTCCGAAGTTCACTGAAGCAAACAACGGAGCAGAACCACAACGGCACAGCGAGGGCACGATACCGCCTGCTGAAATCTTTTGGTAATATGTATCTGTTGGTTAGAATGTTCGATGTACATTTCTCTCCTATTTGGTTGAAACCTGTTGCTGGCCTCTTTCGGAACACAGTTTTTCTGAGTTAACAAGTAAGGGCAACAGGAACTTTTAGAAAGACATACGTGAGAGCAAGACGGCATCTAATATCTTCAGTTCAGGGAACTACATCGGTACTTTCGGTAGTATATGCGTTACTCTCGGCGGAAAACAAGACGTGTCCAGAAACCGCTCTCTCTGGCTCCTGACTTCTATGGCGATGCCACCGGTGACTATCTCACACAATGAACGCCATCACCACACGGACGGAGTGGATAAAGCTCTAACATCTGTTTTAATTAGCTGGAAATGTTCCCGTTCTCTTTTGTTTCACAAAATGAATCTTTACCAATAGAAATTATAGGCTAGGCCCTTTTGAAAACGCCGTATTTTCTCAGTTTCACAGTGAATGACAAAGAAACAAAATAGGAAACAAATGTGAACGGTGAAGTCTCATAGATCTCCTGTAGTGTGTCACGTGTAGCTGACTACCCAAAAGATTCCAGCGTTGCTGAAACCAGTGCTTGCTCTTGAGTCCATTGTGTAAACTCCGAAGTTCACTGAAGCAAACAACGGAGCAGAACAACAACGGCACAGCGAGGGCACGATACCGCCTGCTGAAATCTTTTGGTAATATGTATCTGTTGGTTAGAATGTTCGATGTACATTTCTCTCCTATTTGGTTGAAACCTGTTGCTGGCCTCTTTCGGAACACAGTTTTTCTGAGTTAACAAGTAAGGGCAACAGGAACTTTTAGAAAGACATACGTGAGAGCAAGACGGCATCTAATATCTTCAGTTCAGGGAACTACATCGGTACTTTCGGTAGTATATGCGTTACTCTCGGCGGAAAACAAGACGTGTCCAGAAACCGCTCTCTCTGGCTCCTGACTTCTATGGCGATGCCACCGGTGACTATCTCACACAATGAACGCCATCACCACACGGACGGAGTGGATAAAGCTCTAACATCTGTTTTAATTGCTGGAAATGTTCCCGTTCTCTTTTGTTTCACAAAATGAATCTTTACCAATAGAAATTATAGGCTAGGCCCTTTTGAAAACGCCGTATTTTCTCAGTTTCACAGTGAATGACAAAGAAACAAAATAGGAAACAAATGTGAACGGTGAAGTCTCATAGATCTCCTGTAGTGTGTCACGTGTAGCTGACTACCCAAAAGATTCCAGCGTTGCTGAAACCAGTGCTTGCTCTTGAGTCCATTGTGTAAACTCCGAAGTTCACTGAAGCAAACAACGGAGCAGAACCACAACGGCACAGCGAGGGCACGATACCGCCTGCTGAAATCTTTTGGTAATATGTATCTGTTGGTTAGAATGTTCGATGTACATTTCTCTCCTATTTGGTTGAAACCTGTTGCTGGCCTCTTTCGGAACACAGTTTTTCTGAGTTAACAAGTAAGGGCAACAGGAACTTTTAGAAAGACATACGTGAGAGCAAGACGGCATCTAATATCTTCAGTTCAGGGAACTACATCGGTACTTTCGGTAGTATATGCGTTACTCTCGGCGGAAAACAAGACGTGTCCAGAAACCGCTCTCTCTGGCTCCTGACTTCTATGGCGATGCCACCGGTGACTATCTCACACAATGAACGCCATCACCACACGGACGGAGTGGATAAAGCTCTAACATCTGTTTTAATTGCTGGAAATGTTCCCGTTCTCTTTTGTTTCACAAAATGAATCTTTACCAATAGAAATTATAGGCTAGGCCCTTTTGAAAACGCCGTATTTTCTCAGTTTCACAGTGAATGACAAAGAAACAAAATAGGAAACAAATGTGAACGGTGAAGTCTCATAGATCTCCTGTAGTGTGTCACGTGTAGCTGACTACCCAAAAGATTCCAGCGTTGCTGAAACCAGTGCTTGCTCTTGAGTCCACTGTGTAAACTCCGAAGTTCACTGAAGCAAACAACGGAGCAGAACCACAACGGCACAGCGAGGGCACGATACCGCCTGCTGAAATCTTTTGGTAATATGTATCTGTTGGTTAGAATGTTCGATGTACATTTCTCTCCTATTTGGTTGAAACCTGTTGCTGGCCTCTTTCGGAACACAGTTTTTCTGAGTTAACAAGTAAGGGCAACAGGAACTTTTAGAAAGACATACGTGAGAGCAAGACGGCATCTAATATCTTCAGTTCAGGGAACTACATCGGTACTTTCGGTAGTATATGCGTTACTCTCGGCGGAAAACAAGACGTGTCCAGAAACCGCTCTCTCTGGCTCCTGACTTCTATGGCGATGCCACCGGTGACTATCTCACACAATGAACGCCATCACCACACGGACGGAGTGGATAAAGCTCTAACATCTGTTTTAATTAGCTGGAAATGTTCCCGTTCTCTTTTGTTTCACAAAATGAATCTTTACCAATAGAAATTATAGGCTAGGCCCTTTTGAAAACGCCGTATTTTCTCAGTTTCACAGTGAATGACAAAGAAACAAAATAGGAAACAAATGTGAACGGTGAAGTCTCATAGATCTCCTGTAGTGTGTCACGTGTAGCTGACTACCCAAAAGATTCCAGCGTTGCTGAAACCAGTGCTTGCTCTTGAGTCCACTGTGTAAACTCCGAAGTTCACTGAAGCAAACAACGGAGCAGAACCACAACGGCACAGCGAGGGCACGATACCGCCTGCTGAAATCTTTTGGTAATATGTATCTGTTGGTTAGAATGTTCGATGTACATTTCTCTCCTATTTGGTTGAAACCTGTTGCTGGCCTCTTTCGGAACACAGTTTTTCTGAGTTAACAAGTAAGGGCAACAGGAACTTTTAGAAAGACATACGTGAGAGCAAGACGGCATCTAATATCTTCAGTTCAGGGAACTACATCGGTACTTTCGGTAGTATATGCGTTACTCTCGGCGGAAAACAAGACGTGTCCAGAAACCGCTCTCTCTGGCTCCTGACTTCTATGGCGATGCCACCGGTGACTATCTCACACAATGAACGCCATCACCACACGGACGGAGTGGATAAAGCTCTAACATCTGTTTTAATTAGCTGGAAATGTTCCCGTTCTCTTTTGTTTCACAAAATGAATCTTTACCAATAGAAATTATAGGCTAGGCCCTTTTGAAAACGCCGTATTTTCTCAGTTTCACAGTGAATGACAAAGAAACAAAATAGGAAACAAATGTGAACGGTGAAGTCTCATAGATCTCCTGTAGTGTGTCACGTGTAGCTGACTACCCAAAAGATTCCAGCGTTGCTGAAACCAGTGCTTGCTCTTGAGTCCACTGTGTAAACTCCGAAGTTCACTGAAGCAAACAACGGAGCAGAACCACAACGGCACAGCGAGGGCACGATACCGCCTGCTGAAATCTTTTGGTAATATGTATCTGTTGGTTAGAATGTTCGATGTACATTTCTCTCCTATTTGGTTGAAACCTGTTGCTGGCCTCTTTCGGAACACAGTTTTTCTGAGTTAACAAGTAAGGGCAACAGGAACTTTTAGAAAGACATACGTGAGAGCAAGACGGCATCTAATATCTTCAGTTCAGGGAACTACATCGGTACTTTCGGTAGTATATGCGTTACTCTCGGCGGAAAACAAGACGTGTCCAGAAACCGCTCTCTCTGGCTCCTGACTTCTATGGCGATGCCACCGGTGACTATCTCACACAATGAACGCCATCACCACACGGACGGAGTGGATAAAGCTCTAACATCTGTTTTAATTAGCTGGAAATGTTCCCGTTCTCTTTTGTTTCACAAAATGAATCTTTACCAATAGAAATTATAGGCTAGGCCCTTTTGAAAACGCCGTATTTTCTCAGTTTCACAGTGAATGACAAAGAAACAAAATAGGAAACAAATGTGAACGGTGAAGTCTCATAGATCTCCTGTAGTGTGTCACGTGTAGCTGACTACCCAAAAGATTCCAGCGTTGCTGAAACCAGTGCTTGCTCTTGAGTCCATTGTGTAAACTCCGAAGTTCACTGAAGCAAACAACGGAGCAGAACAACAACGGCACAGCGAGGGCACGATACCGCCTGCTGAAATCTTTTGGTAATATGTATCTGTTGGTTAGAATGTTCGATGTACATTTCTCTCCTATTTGGTTGAAACCTGTTGCTGGCCTCTTTCGGAACACAGTTTTTCTGAGTTAACAAGTAAGGGCAACAGGAACTTTTAGAAAGACATACGTGAGAGCAAGACGGCATCTAATATCTTCAGTTCAGGGAACTACATCGGTACTTTCGGTAGTATATGCGTTACTCTCGGCGGAAAACAAGACGTGTCCAGAAACCGCTCTCTCTGGCTCCTGACTTCTATGGCGATGCCACCGGTGACTATCTCACACAATGAACGCCATCACCACACGGACGGAGTGGATAAAGCTCTAACATCTGTTTTAATTGCTGGAAATGTTCCCGTTCTCTTTTGTTTCACAAAATGAATCTTTACCAATAGAAATTATAGGCTAGGCCCTTTTGAAAACGCCGTATTTTCTCAGTTTCACAGTGAATGACAAAGAAACAAAATAGGAAACAAATGTGAACGGTGAAGTCTCATAGATCTCCTGTAGTGTGTCACGTGTAGCTGACTACCCAAAAGATTCCAGCGTTGCTGAAACCAGTGCTTGCTCTTGAGTCCACTGTGTAAACTCCGAAGTTCACTGAAGCAAACAACGGAGCAGAACCACAACGGCACAGCGAGGGCACGATACCGCCTGCTGAAATCTTTTGGTAATATGTATCTGTTGGTTAGAATGTTCGATGTACATTTCTCTCCTATTTGGTTGAAACCTGTTGCTGGCCTCTTTCGGAACACAGTTTTTCTGAGTTAACAAGTAAGGGCAACAGGAACTTTTAGAAAGACATACGTGAGAGCAAGACGGCATCTAATATCTTCAGTTCAGGGAACTACATCGGTACTTTCGGTAGTATATGCGTTACTCTCGGCGGAAAACAAGACGTGTCCAGAAACCGCTCTCTCTGGCTCCTGACTTCTATGGCGATGCCACCGGTGACTATCTCACACAATGAACGCCATCACCACACGGACGGAGTGGATAAAGCTCTAACATCTGTTTTAATTAGCTGGAAATGTTCCCGTTCTCTTTTGTTTCACAAAATGAATCTTTACCAATAGAAATTATAGGCTAGGCCCTTTTGAAAACGCCGTATTTTCTCAGTTTCACAGTGAATGACAAAGAAACAAAATAGGAAACAAATGTGAACGGTGAAGTCTCATAGATCTCCTGTAGTGTGTCACGTGTAGCTGACTACCCAAAAGATTCCAGCGTTGCTGAAACCAGTGCTTGCTCTTGAGTCCATTGTGTAAACTCCGAAGTTCACTGAAGCAAACAACGGAGCAGAACAACAACGGCACAGCGAGGGCACGATACCGCCTGCTGAAATCTTTTGGTAATATGTATCTGTTGGTTAGAATGTTCGATGTACATTTCTCTCCTATTTGGTTGAAACCTGTTGCTGGCCTCTTTCGGAACACAGTTTTTCTGAGTTAACAAGTAAGGGCAACAGGAACTTTTAGAAAGACATACGTGAGAGCAAGACGGCATCTAATATCTTCAGTTCAGGGAACTACATCGGTACTTTCGGTAGTATATGCGTTACTCTCGGCGGAAAACAAGACGTGTCCAGAAACCGCTCTCTCTGGCTCCTGACTTCTATGGCGATGCCACCGGTGACTATCTCACACAATGAACGCCATCACCACACGGACGGAGTGGATAAAGCTCTAACATCTGTTTTAATTGCTGGAAATGTTCCCGTTCTCTTTTGTTTCACAAAATGAATCTTTACCAATAGAAATTATAGGCTAGGCCCTTTTGAAAACGCCGTATTTTCTCAGTTTCACAGTGAATGACAAAGAAACAAAATAGGAAACAAATGTGAACGGTGAAGTCTCATAGATCTCCTGTAGTGTGTCACGTGTAGCTGACTACCCAAAAGATTCCAGCGTTGCTGAAACCAGTGCTTGCTCTTGAGTCCATTGTGTAAACTCCGAAGTTCACTGAAGCAAACAACGGAGCAGAACAACAACGGCACAGCGAGGGCACGATACCGCCTGCTGAAATCTTTTGGTAATATGTATCTGTTGGTTAGAATGTTCGATGTACATTTCTCTCCTATTTGGTTGAAACCTGTTGCTGGCCTCTTTCGGAACACAGTTTTTCTGAGTTAACAAGTAAGGGCAACAGGAACTTTTAGAAAGACATACGTGAGAGCAAGACGGCATCTAATATCTTCAGTTCAGGGAACTACATCGGTACTTTCGGTAGTATATGCGTTACTCTCGGCGGAAAACAAGACGTGTCCAGAAACCGCTCTCTCTGGCTCCTGACTTCTATGGCGATGCCACCGGTGACTATCTCACACAATGAACGCCATCACCACACGGACGGAGTGGATAAAGCTCTAACATCTGTTTTAATTGCTGGAAATGTTCCCGTTCTCTTTTGTTTCACAAAATGAATCTTTACCAATAGAAATTATAGGCTAGGCCCTTTTGAAAACGCCGTATTTTCTCAGTTTCACAGTGAATGACAAAGAAACAAAATAGGAAACAAATGTGAACGGTGAAGTCTCATAGATCTCCTGTAGTGTGTCACGTGTAGCTGACTACCCAAAGATTCCAGCGTTGCTGAAACCAGTGCTTGCTCTTGAGTCCACTGTGTAAACTCCGAAGTTCACTGAAGCAAACAACGGAGCAGAACCACAACGGCACAGCGAGGGCACGATACCGCCTGCTGAAATCTTTTGGTAATATGTATCTGTTGGTTAGAATGTTCGATGTACATTTCTCTCCTATTTGGTTGAAACCTGTTGCTGGCCTCTTTCGGAACACAGTTTTTCTGAGTTAACAAGTAAGGGCAACAGGAACTTTTAGAAAGACATACGTGAGAGCAAGACGGCATCTAATATCTTCAGTTCAGGGAACTACATCGGTACTTCGGTAGTATATGCGTTACTCTCGGCGGAAAACAAGACGTGTCCAGAAACCGCTCTCTCTGGCTCCTGACTTCTATGGCGATGCCACCGGTGACTATCTCACACAATGAACGCCATCACCACACGGACGGAGTGGATAAAGCTCTAACATCTGTTTTAATTAGCTGGAAATGTTCCCGTTCTCTTTTGTTTCACAAAATGAATCTTTACCAATAGAAATTATAGGCTAGGCCCTTTTGAAAACGCCGTATTTTCTCAGTTTCACAGTGAATGACAAAGAAACAAAATAGGAAACAAATGTGAACGGTGAAGTCTCATAGATCTCCTGTAGTGTGTCACGTGTAGCTGACTACCCAAAAGATTCCAGCGTTGCTGAAACCAGTGCTTGCTCTTGAGTCCATTGTGTAAACTCCGAAGTTCACTGAAGCAAACAACGGAGCAGAACCACAACGGCACAGCGAGGGCACGATACCGCCTGCTGAAATCTTTTGGTAATATGTATCTGTTGGTTAGAATGTTCGATGTACATTTCTCTCCTATTTGGTTGAAACCTGTTGCTGGCCTCTTTCGGAACACAGTTTTTCTGAGTTAACAAGTAAGGGCAACAGGAACTTTTAGAAAGACATACGTGAGAGCAAGACGGCATCTAATATCTTCAGTTCAGGGAACTACATCGGTACTTTCGGTAGTATATGCGTTACTCTCGGCGGAAAACAAGACGTGTCCAGAAACCGCTCTCTCTGGCTCCTGACTTCTATGGCGATGCCACCGGTGACTATCTCACACAATGAACGCCATCACCACACGGACGGAGTGGATAAAGCTCTAACATCTGTTTTAATTAGCTGGAAATGTTCCCGTTCTCTTTTGTTTCACAAAATGAATCTTTACCAATAGAAATTATAGGCTAGGCCCTTTTGAAAAACGCCGTATTTTCTCAGTTTCACAGTGAATGACAAAGAAACAAAATAGGAAACAAATGTGAACGGTGAAGTCTCATAGATCTCCTGTAGTGTGTCACGTGTAGCTGACTACCCAAAAGATTCCAGCGTTGCTGAAACCAGTGCTTGCTCTTGAGGTCCACTGTGTAAACTCCGAAGTTCACTGAAGCAAACAACGGAGCAGAACCACAACGGCACAGCGAGGGCACGATACCGCCTGCTGAAATCTTTTGGTAATATGTATCTGTTGGTTAGAATGTTCGATGTACATTTCTCTCCTATTTGGTTGAAACCTGTTGCTGGCCTCTTTCGGAACACAGTTTTTCTGAGTTAACAAGTAAGGGCAACAGGAACTTTTAGAAAGACATACGTGAGAGCAAGACGGCATCTAATATCTTCAGTTCAGGGAACTACATCGGTACTTTCGGTAGTATATGCGTTACTCTCGGCGGAAAACAAGACGTGTCCAGAAACCGCTCTCTCTGGCTCCTGACTTCTATGGCGATGCCCACCCGGTGACTATCTCACACAATGAACGCCATCACCACACGGACGGAGTGGATAAAGCTCTAACATCTGTTTTAATTAGCTGGAATGTTCCCGTTCTCTTTTGTTTCACAAAATGAATCTTTACCAATAGAAATTATAGGCTAGGCCCTTTTGAAAACGCCGTATTTTCTCAGTTTCACAGTGAATGACAAAGAAACAAAATAGGAAACAAATGTGAACGGTGAAGTCTCATAGATCTCCTGTAGTGTGTCACGTGTAGCTGACTACCCAAAAGATTCCAGCGTTGCTGAAACCAGTGCTTGCTCTTGAGTCCACTGTGTAAACTCCGAAGTTCACTGAAGCAAACAACGGAGCAGAACCACAACGGCACAGCGAGGGCACGATACCGCCTGCTGAAATCTTTTGGTAATATGTATCTGTTGGTTAGAATGTTCGATGTACATTTCTCTCCTATTTGGTTGAAACCTGTTGCTGGCCTCTTTCGGAACACAGTTTTTCTGAGTTAACAAGTAAGGGCAACAGGAACTTTTAGAAAGACATACGTGAGAGCAAGACGGCATCTAATATCTTCAGTTCAGGGAACTACATCGGTACTTTCGGTAGTATATGCGTTACTCTCGGCGGAAAACAAGACGTGTCCAGAAACCGCTCTCTCTGGCTCCTGACTTCTATGGCGATGCCACCGGTGACTATCTCACACAATGAACGCCATCACCACACGGACGGAGTGGATAAAGCTCTAACATCTGTTTTAATTAGCTGGAAATGTTCCCGTTCTCTTTTGTTTCACAAAATGAATCTTTACCAATAGAAATTATAGGCTAGGCCCTTTTGAAAACGCCGTATTTTCTCAGTTTCACAGTGAATGACAAAGAAACAAAATAGGAAACAAATGTGAACGGTGAAGTCTCATAGATCTCCTGTAGTGTGTCACGTGTAGCTGACTACCCAAAAGATTCCAGCGTTGCTGAAACCAGTGCTTGCTCTTGAGTCCATTGTGTAAACTCCGAAGTTCACTGAAGCAAACAACGGAGCAGAACAACAACGGCACAGCGAGGGCACGATACCGCCTGCTGAAATCTTTTGGTAATATGTATCTGTTGGTTAGAATGTTCGATGTACATTTCTCTCCTATTTGGTTGAAACCTGTTGCTGGCCTCTTTCGGAACACAGTTTTTCTGAGTTAACAAGTAAGGGCAACAGGAACTTTTAGAAAGACATACGTGAGAGCAAGACGGCATCTAATATCTTCAGTTCAGGGAACTACATCGGTACTTTCGGTAGTATATGCGTTACTCTCGGCGGAAAACAAGACGTGTCCAGAAACCGCTCTCTCTGGCTCCTGACTTCTATGGCGATGCCACCGGTGACTATCTCACACAATGAACGCCATCACCACACGGACGGAGTGGGATAAAGCTCTAACATCTGTTTTAATTGCTGGAAATGTTCCCGTTCTCTTTTGTTTCACAAAATGAATCTTTACCAATAGAAATTATAGGCTAGGCCCTTTTGAAAACGCCGTATTTTCTCAGTTTCACAGTGAATGACAAAGAAACAAAATAGGAAACAAATGTGAACGGTGAAGTCTCATAGATCTCCTGTAGTGTGTCACGTGTAGCTGACTACCCAAAAGATTCCAGCGTTGCTGAAACCAGTGCTTGCTCTTGAGTCCACTGTGTAAACTCCGAAGTTCACTGAAGCAAACAACGGAGCAGAACCACAACGGCACAGCGAGGGCACGATACCGCCTGCTGAAATCTTTTGGTAATA